>NW_008692799.1:0-3894 GCF_000695815.1 Acanthisitta chloris | reverse complement strand
CAAATATAGGCCAGCAAGAGGGATTGCTTCTCCTTCTAATTAAGGCAGAACCCAACCCACCAGGGCAGGGTGGCACTGCCTAGTACAGCACAATTGGATCTCTGGAGTGATGCTCTGTCTTACACAGGCTCTGTCTGCCCTTGGCTTTTGGTTTTCAGGCCAGAAACAAGCTGGGAATTACCACCTTGGGAGGAAAAGCAGGGGAAAAATGCCTGGAAAACAAGCTGAGAGTGCTGCTGCTTGTAGCTGACAGAAAGCATTAGCTCTGAGTCCCTGGGACAGAGCTTGGCTTCATTAGAGAAGTTAGTAGTGATGCATATTAATTGAGGAGGAACACATCTGTGTTATTTATGAGGGAGAGTAATGCTTTTCTCTATGAATATTTAATGAAGAACCCCCTCCCTCCCCCCTGTTTCATTTTTTCCTCCTTGTTTCAGCCAAGTTCAAATGCATTCCTGGGCAGAAGGAGCCAAACTCTCTGCTGTGCCATCTGGGCTGTGACTTGCCCTGTCTCAGGGGCTTCCAACTTCCCTCTGTGCCTCTCTAATTTTTTTGTTTTCATTATTACTGATGTGCAAAGGGTCAGAGCTCCCAGTCTGGTGTGCGAATTCCCCCATCCTGCTCCTGGTGTTGTCTCCAAATGGTGCTCAGGCACTATGAGACTGTCCAGAATCTCTTTATTCCTGTAGAGACTGAAAGACAGTTTGAAATCCCATTCTGAGCTGCATTCCCAGCCAGGCTGGATGAGGCTTTGAGCAACCTGCTCTGGTGGGAGGTGTCCCTGCCCAGGGCAGAGGGTTGGGACTGGATGATCTCTAAGCTCCATCCCAACCCCTTAACATACTATGGTAACTACGAAAGGCTGAGAGTTGGGGGTGTCCAGCCTGGAGAAGAGAAGCTCCAGAGAGACCTCAGAGCCCCTTCCAGTGCCTAAAGGGGCTTCAAGAGAGCTGCAGAGGGACTTGGGACAAGGCCTGAAGGAACAGGACAAGGTGGAATGGCTTTAAACTGAAAGAGGGTAGATTTAGGTTGGATATTGGGAAGGAATTCCTCCCTGTGAGGGTGGTGAGACACTGGCACAGATTGCCCAGAGAGGTTGTGGGTGCCCCAACCCTGGGAGTGTTTCATTCCAGGCTGGATAAAGTCTTGAGCAACCTGCTCTGATGGGAGGTGTCCCTGCCCAGGGCAGGGGGTTGGCACTGGATGATCTCTAAGCTCCATCCCAACCCCTAAAATCCTATGATTCCATGATTTATGTATCAGTTGGAACAGGATTGTGGCGTTAAGGACAGCAATAAAGTGGGTTGAGATGTCTTCTGCAAGCAGAGCTTCAGCCAGCACTGGGTGTCTCCCATGTCTGCTGCTCTCCTCAGTGCCAGGAGAGATTTGAAACCAGAACTCCCTAAGTAATTTTCAGTAGAGAGGCCTGGAGAAATGCTTCCTCCTCTCTTCCTTCCTCCAGACTTTGATCGTTATCCTTTTGGATTTCTGGTGGTGGGTGGAGGAAGCCGCTAGAAATGTCAGGGCAACCCTGCTTGGCTGGAGGCTTAGCTGAACATTTGGGGATGACAAAGTGGCCTTTTCTAACATCCCCTGGCAAAGCAGAGGCGGAGGAGAGCTCCTTGCCTTGCCTGTACCCTCTGGCTGCCTGGCCACAGCCACCTAACATCCTCTGCTGCTTGGCACTCGGGTCGCATCAGGCTGCTGAGTGCTGATGCCATCCAAATCGAATCAGCCCCTTGGCCAGCGGAGTGAGCTGCTTCTTCCTCCGTTTTCCTTAGGCTCCCAAACAAAAAGGAAGAACTCTGAGGCTCCTAAGGTTGCAATCATTAAGGCTGTTCTTCCATGACAATGTGCTAATTGCTTGCCTGGCCAGTGGGGCTGCAGCTACAGGGGATTGCCGGGGCTGTTTGGTTCTTCTTCCTCTTGGAAAGGAGTAAGAAACCTCTGCAAGGAGCCTTGTGCTTTTCCCCATCCCTCCCAGGGAGAAATTGGGTGTAGCAGACTTATGCTCCATGCCCAGAGAGCAGGAGAACCACTCAGCCCCCTGCACTCTGTGCACGACTTAGGGGAGCAGAGGAGAGAAATTCCCTCTTTGCCAGCACTGAGGATGGATGCTGCTCCCTCCCTCACTGGGGCAGTTGGATCCCTGCTCAGGATCCCCCTCTCCCCTTGCTTCCCCCTGCAAAACAACAGGAGCTGGTGCCTCGCATTGAGCAGCATTTCACAGCAGAGGAATTGAGGCTCCCCCGAGCAGCTCTGGCTGCAATAAGCTCCGTGATTACATCCCTCGTGCTGATGCAATGGCCCAGAAGTCATCAGAGCTGTCTCGCCAGTCAGCCTGAGCCTTCCAGCCCTGCTGAGCAGGGGTGGCACATCCCTCCTGCCCTGGGTGACTGTCAGCACACACCAGGCAAGGTTATCACGGGTGACAGCCTTGTCACCCCTCGGAGAAATCACACACCAGCGCAGTATTGGGTGTGCTTCACCGAGGACAATTAATGACCCATCTCTCTCTTTAGGGTGGTGTTTCATAGAGAGAATGGTGTTGCTGTTCAAAATCCTGCCTTGGGCTAGGCTCCTGGCTCCCAGGAACCAGCTGCATCGGGTGTTTTCTCCTCACCCTCCTGCCCTGCAGCCCTGGTGGGGCTGGTGGGTGGTTGTGTGCAGCCAGGCATGGAGGTGGCACAGCCCTGCTTCGCCCACAGGCAGCTCTGATGAGGTTTGGCAGCCCAGAAGAGCAACCTCGAGTCCTTGCCAAACATTTTTCGTCCTACTTCACAGGTTTGGCAGCCCAGAAGAGCAACCTCGGAGTCCTTGCCAAACATTTTTCGTTCTACTTCACGTGGTTTGGCTGATTGGAACCCCCAGAGGTGGAGGCAGGCTGAGGAAGCTCTGAGACGAGGGCGTGTGGGGACAGTCTGGGTGTCTCTTCCCTCCTGCTCCTCACTTGTGGCTGCACTAAGGTTTGATTTGTCCCCCAACAGGGAATTTCTTTCCCCTGTCCTCCTTCCCAAGTGGTGCAAATGTTTGCCATTTACTCCTGGCATGGGGTTGGGGAAGAGATTGCCATAAAGTGTGGAAGATCCTGAAGTCTGGGGCAAACGGTGATGCCTCCTTGGCAGGGCTGAGCTCAGAGCTTCTCAAACCACTTTGGGGTTTGCAAACCCTGCTGCTGTATGACTAAGTCTCAGGGCAACCATGAGGCAGAAGGTTGAGATCACACCCAAATCCCACAAAACCCATCAGCACTTTTCCTGCAGGCTCTGCAGGGCAAACAACAGCCTTTTGTCCCATTTATAGCCGGGTCTAACAGAGAAAACACTCCAGCAGGAAGGAGAGCTTGGACTCCAGCCCAAAGGTGTTGAAATTCATCTCTACCAAGTGTGGAGAAACTTGCTGGAAGGACCTTACTTGGCAGCACCCTCCCCTGAGCAGATGAGGTGTTTTTCCAGGTAGCTTTTCCCTGCAGTGACCCTATAGAATTCTATAGGGAGCACTTGTGGAGCTGTTACTGAAAGGTTGATATATGTGAGTTTATAAAAGACTGGAAACAACCAGCTCCTAGGCTTGGATGAGTCTGGATGCTGGACCATGAGTTTAAGGATGGATCCTATATATTCAGCCTGGAGAAGGAAAGGTTTTAGGGTGACATAATTATGGCCTTCCTGGACCTGAAGCTGCCTGCAAGAAACATGGGGAGAGACTCAGCTTGTTTTCCAGGCATTTTTCCCCTGCTTTTCCTCCCAAGGTGGTAATTCCCAGCTTGGTACTGCCCTGAAAAGCACATGCCAAGGCTCCAGAGCCTGTGTAAGACAGAGCATCACTCCAGAGATCCAATTGTGCTGTACTAGGCAGTGCTACCCTGCAATCCCTCTTGCTGGCCTATATTTG
>NW_008692798.1:0-19972 GCF_000695815.1 Acanthisitta chloris | reverse complement strand
CGGGGCTCTGCGGACCAACTGCGCGTCGGTCTGAGTCACCCGAGGGTCCCCAAAAAAGGCAGATGAGCAGCGAGGAAATGTGTTCCCTCGGCACGCGTTTGGCGAAAAGTGGCACAGAGGGTAAAGGGAGTGTAAACCCCCTGAGCGGGGCAGGGTGCGAACTCGTGCGTTGTTTTTTGCTTGAAATTCCTAGCGGGTAACATGGGAAGGTCTTCATGAGAAGTGTTAGCTCCAGCAAATAGTCCCTGCAGAGATTAGAAACTTTACACCGGAAAAGTTATCCTTCTATACCAACTGCAGATATAAACTGCTCGTTTGTACAAAAGCCAGGAGCAGTTGCATCCTATATTGTTTTGGGGGACATAGTCCCCTCCTGGGGATGACACCACCTTGAGAACAGCTGCTGGCACCACCAGAGAGGTGGTCTGCAATCTTTTCACTGCCCTAACCAAGCTTAGGTATCTACTGCTTTACCACACGTTTCTGCACAGAAGTATGCCCAGCACCGTGAATATTTTCTATTTCACAAAAACACTCTGCTTCCAGAAAAGCCAAACCCAAGCAGTCTCCCACAAAGAACTCATTTGCACAGCACCTTTCAGGCATATGGAGCACTTTACAATCTACAAGAATGACTATTGCTTGAGCCCATTATGTCTGATTTCTTTAAGGTTACTTGCAACCCTCAAGATGCTTCTAATGTGCTTCTGGAGCCATGGGGGAGCCCACCTGCAGCTAGTGTAACCATTATACATTCCCATAGGTAGTAATGAGAGCCTAAACTCTGTGCTGGAGTTGCCTGAGTTATATTTTAATGGCTAGAAGTACAAATCCTTTAAGCAATTTGCTTGTATTAACTTTGCTCCTATCAGGACAACAAGAGATTAACTCTCACTTACTTGGGGAAAAAAAAAACAACCAAAAACATGAAACCAAAACCAACAAACCCAATTTGATCCAGAACATTTAACTTGTAAACTAAAGCACAAACAGAAAGTACAAAGCTGTATAATGAAGCTCCTACCTTCAAAAGCAGAGAACAAGTCACCTTCAAAGATTTCTGCTCACCCAGGTCAGAGCTGCAGTCCTTGGCTCATCCTGCAGCTCTCCAAGGTCATAGCAGAACCCAGAACAGCAGGGAACAAGACAGCACACCCAAAAGGCTGACCCCCAGGAAGTCCAGAACCCATGGACAGACACTGATACAGGTTACACAGCCAGCAAAATTTAAGTTATACACACATTAACAAGATCAGACCCCAAACTGAGGTGGCAACAGGTGGATTTTAAAGACAGGTGAGGGAATAATCAGCATCCATGAAAAAACAATTAGCATCATAAGGCACAATACCATGTTCAGCTATATACTGTCCAGTGTGTGGGTTTATGAACCCAAGGACGAGTTGCCCCAAGCTGCATTTTGTTTAACCCTGGGCCCAATCCTAAAAGACTTCGTTCAGACAATACTCCCCTTGACTTCAGTGGGAGCTCTGCCAGGGAAGCAATGGCAGGATGATGGATCTGATGAATAATTTACTTGACAAATAACAGCATTATTTGGCATATATGTTATTCTATGAATAGCATCTCATCAGTCCTGTGCAAGGACTTGATGCATTTCATTCAGTGGGATTTTTGCCATTGTTTTCAGTGGGTGGCAAGTTCAAATCCCACATGGCTAATTCTTTTCCAATACTGTTTTGGTGCCTCATCTTTACATGGTGGGGATTCTTTTCCTCACCTGTTTTTTTCTGGCTATGTTAAGTCACATCACTTATTTCTACTTTATAATTGGTCCTCATATTGTTAGTAGAGGACAGTCCACTACGTTATCATCTCCAGTTCCCCTCCTCTCCTCAAAATCCTGCTAAGAAACAGGAATCATACATGTGCCCAAATACAACAGAAAACTGTGTCACTGAACTGGAATGTCCATACATGTATTACTAGTTACTTCAATACATAAGGAAACATTTATATTCCTTGTGGTTTTGTGCTAACTACATCAAGAAGCATTAAATAAAGATGGCATGTTACAGTTTTCAGGCTGGAGTTGTTGGTTTTGTTCCCCCACTTCCAAAAAAATATAGACCTTCCACACACTGTTCAGGTGTATGTTTTTGTCGCTGATTACATCCATAACAATCACCCATAGCAATGAGAAGATCATTATCACCTTCAGCAGCCCCAGGGGATGTGTATGCACACAGCTCACTGGTAAGCACTGGCCTCCCTGCCAGCCCTGCATCTCTGGACTGACATTTAGCTATCACACCACTTTGATGACAAATTATAAGCTTTTGGCACCACAGAGCAATGCAAGATTTCTATTTAAACCCACAAAGTGTAAACTGACAGGCACTTGAGTTGTTTCTCCCTACAAAGTGGTGATCATACCCAGTGTCAGGTTTGGGTATGACTGAGAACACCCTACAAGCATAATACAGCTGGACCTCAAGTATTTCAGGCCCTATTTCTCCAAGACACATGCTCCACACACAGCGGGGCAGTCAGAGTGACTTCAGTGGAGGTAGTCAGGTGCTTAATGGCAAACACATGCCTAAGTGCTTTGCTGGAAGAGAGCTGCAGATAACACAAGAGCTATTTAGCCAATTATTGTACATGACATTCTACCACACTTGAGCAATTTGCTTGGAACAATCACAGTTTACCTTGTCAACAGGTGTCTTGTATTTTAGCAAATTAATATTTATTAACTGTACATCACTGAGAACTGTATCAGTACTTCTTAGAATGAATAGCAATATAAATCTGCCCAAACAATCCGCTCAGTCTTAATCCTGCTAAAGTGACCACAATACTCAGCATGAGCTTTGGATGTGTAAGAAAAGCTGGGATCAGGCCTAGAAACAGGGTTTTGTGTGCCTGCTGCCTCAGCCCTTCTCCTGTTGAATATAGCTGGAGCTTTGCCAGTGATTTAAATGGAAACTGGACTAATTCCCTTATGTTTAAGATAAGCTCATCTCCAATGCTGGACTTTCCACCAATGGGACTTAATGGGCACGAGGTCTGCTCTTGCCAATTCAGCTGCCAGAGGAAAGCCTTGCTGTGTCTCTCAGGCATTCCAGAAAAACCAGTCAACTAAGTCTTTAAAGCCTTGTTTTATCTTAAGAGGTTAAATTTTCCAAGGTACATGTTTCACTGAAGCACCTGAAGAACTCAATGGACAGAACTAAAAATTAAGGAACTGTTTTAAGTCAGTGGAATGAGCCCAAACCACATGCTGATTTTCATTTAAAAACAACTTAATCAGCCTCAAAAGAAATGCAAAATCCTCTGTCTATAATTAAGATGAGTTTATTTTCCAGGTTTTTATAATTTTCAGGTTTTTCTTCTTTTAATAAAGTTAAACCTATTTTCTAAAGACTACTGTATTTCAAGTTAGAGCAAACTTTCAAGCTGAGTATGAAATTTTAAATATAGATCCTAATAGTAAGAAAGTCATGCATGAAATATTCATAAATATGCTGAGACTAAAAAGCACTGCTGGACAATTTTTTCAGTAATTTTACACAAAATTCTCATCCTGATAAGTGATGAACTAGGAAAGTAATAGGAAACTTACCATTATAAGCCTATCATTCTCTTTTTTTGTTTAGAGATTCCATTTCCTTCTCTTCTCATTGAATCCAAGTATTGAGCACAAGGAGAAGGAGCATACTGCCATACCATGAATTGTTTCCTGTGCTGCATGTACTCCACATGGAAAAAATGTGTGCAGCTCTTTTTGATGCTCTGAATGCAGTATTCCTGTGCTCCCTCATTATTTCATGGATATTTTTCACTTTACCAGACCTGTTCAAATGCACAGTTTAGAACTGCTTGTCATACTTTTTTTCATTCCTGAAAAGCACTGCTGTTAACTCAAATATAACACTCATTTAAAAAAAATTATTAGACCCCCAACCAACCAAAGGTCTCAGAAAGAAATACTATTGATGTGACAACCCAGCAAGTCTGTACAGCTGCTAGTTAAGAGAAAACATCCAATGCTGAAGAGAATTTCACTTTTTCATTTCTTTCTAGTAGTTCCTTTTAACAGTGTGAGAACAGCTATTTTGGTTCAGACCAAAAGTACTTTAGCCCATGACTTGTGGCAGAGATCAGACCCATTATGCTTAGTTAGAGATCACACTGCAGAGTTCTCCATCTGTAACAATTTCAAGTCCCACCCTGGCCCCCAGAGACAGCTATGTGTGTTCTCTGGCATCAGCTGAGAACATCAGTCTAATCCCCACAAGAGCAGTTTTCTTTTGGTCAAAAAAAGATTGCCCTGAGAACAGGCATCTTAAAGTCTCATTGGAAATGTAAGGGAGGAGAAGGCACAGATTTTCTGACTCAAACACAGCATCTCCCAGGGCTGATAACTGATGTGATCCAAGAGGAACACCACGTGATGGTGACTGCATGGTAACGAACGGTTTTCCCATCTCACTAACACCAATGCTTTCTGTTTGAATTCTTCCTCAAGCATCCTGGTCACTGAGCAGCTGAGATGAATATACTCTTTGCCCTTACCTGCATGGCTCAGCATACAAATTAATTTAACTGGGACAAACAGGAAGGTTCTGAACTTTCTCATGTGAGAAGCTGCCACACACAGGGAAACCAAGAATATTACTGAAGGGGTAAGGGTCACATAACAAGCAGAAGTATCTAGTTCTAGTTTCACATACTTCAGAAGACTAGTAATGGAAATAGGTTTTCTGTTAAAGAGGTCAGTAACTTATTGTGCATCTTTCAGAAGTTCCTTCTCTCAACAACAAGAGAGCAATATCAGAATGAACACAAACACCAGCATGAAACTCGCAGTGCTAAGGATTATAGTACAGGGACATCCCATCCACCTCTAAGGGAACAGTTCACATCTGAAAGTGACACAGCACTGAGAACAAACTCAGAAGGACTGCCCAAGAGAGCTGCTGTCCTCAGCTCTATGGTAGTCTTAGCCTGGGTCAGCAGTAGCCTGAGATTCTCTGCCCAGAGGGACCCAGACAGACACACCTCATGACCAGGCACCTACTGACACTTTGCAGATGACCATCACTGCTGTTCAGGTCTAGGTAAAGCACTTCTGATTACCACATTCTCTTAAAGCATTGAACTTGATAAAAATACAGTGCTAAGAGAACATTTTTAGAAAGTTATTTTTTGTTCTCCAGGTTGATCCAACAGGCTGGACACACAGGGCAGAGGCATGCGTTGGGCTTTGTTCACAGACATTGTTAATGAATTCAAAACAGCTTCTAAAAATTCAATCTATTCTTCTTGGAAAATAAGGCTCCTATTTAAAGGCTTATTGTATGGAACAAGATCATCTTCCAGAAGTACTATTTCATAAAAAATTTAAAAGATCACATAATACTTATAATAGAAGTGTGAACAGCATCATTATAATACTGGTAATAGCTTTTTCTAGCAGAACAAAATGCCCCAACTTTCATTTGTCTAGCTGGGCACTCAGAAAAGATGATTTTTAACTATGTGTCAGAATTTGAAGTTAATTAAAACTAATTGCCCACTGTACTGTAAGCGATGCCACTGCATTTTCAAATAGCTCTGTTTCCATGGGATGATTTACTTAACACTGGTGTCTCTCACTGACTAAATTCTGGGTTTGCCTTAATTGTATTGTTCAAGTTGTTTATCTTCCCTTTCTGCCTTGCAGCTTTACATAAAAGGTCATCAATAGCAAAGTGCATCGCTAAGATTGACACTTTTTCTCATGTTGATAAAGCATCCTAGAATATCAACTAGTTTATAAGAGTAAACAAACTCTTCTGACATCTCACATTGTTGTTCCCACCAGCCACCAGTTTCTGTCCTCAGAATACTTGTTTATGTGCTCAGCTTTGTAGCAAAACTTTATAGCTCAGAACCACTGCACTGGTACAGCAGCATTCGTTATCTTTACCATATGGGTGTAAAGTAAATCTCTTTAATGAGAACTCATACAGCCAGAAAGCATTGCTGCTTCTCCCACACACCACTAGCACATGTGCAGACCTTTTCAACTTTTTGTGTGTCCAAAGTGTAAGTCTCCACATGCTGGATCACATCAAATGGTAGTACCTCCTCCCTACTACTCCCTCCCTCAACCACAACTTGCATAGAGACCCACTGGGTATGAGGGGCTCCACGGGAGGACTGTGTTAAAAAAATGCTGGCATGGAGGCAGAGCATTTACCAGTAAAATCTACAGTGGAGGGATGTACAAACTGACAGACATGAAAAAAGCAGCACATGTCACCGAGTCCAACTTTCAGATGTCAGATCCACACAATACTCCTAGTCCACTCCATAATGAAGGGCAACAGCAGCTTGATAGCCTGGAGACTGGATCAGCAGGAGCAGAACAGGCACAAATCATTGCTGAAATATGCCTGGGAAGTTTGCCTATGCAGTCTGAAACACATTTGTTTAAAATATGCTATTCATAAAAAATACATGCTGAAAAGAGCTTTTTCTAATTGGAATTCACTGTTGTCAGTTTTAGACAAACACTCTTGCTAAAGATCGCATTGCTGAAGAGTCTGTGGTAAACATTTCCGATAGGAGGATTCTGGAGTAGAAATCCACACTTTGAGAAAATTGTGAAAAGGTTCCTGGTTCCACAGTGCTGGAAGCAAGTCCCACAGTTCCTCTGTGGTTCAGCAACTGCCTAGTGCATTCACTGCAAATCGACTTGCAGAGGTGTCCCTTAGAGCAGGAGCTGGAAATGATGGAATTTGACCTAACTTCTTCTGCAGGATCATTGTCAGGGTAAATGCTCAACACCTTTGCAAGCTGAACAAGTGTGACACAGAATCAGAAAAATAAGAAGGATGCACACTGAGCTACATTTTAATGTATCATATGTGCTACATGCACCACTGGATTTTCTAACAATTAATTTTAACAATTAATTTCTTTTGTTTAAATATTGAAAGTAATTTCTTGCTGTTTTGTCTTACACCATAAAGCATCTTGTGGATCTAATGCTAAGAAGTAATTCTGGAGCTGAAAAATGCCTTTTAAAGTGAGTGAACATGAATGTAACAGTTCAGTTAAATCTTGTGCGTGAGTGCAAACTTTTCCCTGTTGGTTTTTCTCATGAGGAGCACAGCAATTGCTGCAACTCTTCACATAAGTGAACCAGGGATATTCAGCCCCTTTAGCCCCAGTCCTACTATGAGGACAACTCTCAGCAAAGTCCACCAATGTCAGTACAATTTTTTCGCCCTGTTGAAACAAGTCTATATTAGTCTTCTTGCCAGCAGTTTAAATTGAAATTCGTCTGGGGAGGCATCACTGCAGCTTCCTAATGAAGAGTTTCATGGTACTTTCACTAACAGAGGGTTTAACAACCAATGACAACACCTGTGCTTGGAGGTCTGCTTGCTGCCACCACTCCCTCAGCACACGCTGCTTCCAAGATGCCAAGCAGGCCCTGCCTTCATCTGCTAGACACTGAGTTTTTCATACACATCACTGTAATCTCTCTTCTCCAAGAGACTGCAGGAAAAAGCAGATGAGCCCTGAGCAAGTATAAATTAATGCTGACATTTGCTGGAATAATGTACTCTCTCGAGCCTCTGCATCTATGACGCCAATAGAGGCTGTTGGTGACATGAGTTGATATGCAACTTTCTGCTAAATCAGAGCATCATCTGCACAAATCAAGCACCTGGGAGACATCCTGAGATTTGTGATGGTCCCTAGAGCCATAGCTGGGTTCTGAACCATCTATTCTCACTGACTGCTGAGATTTCTTACAGGCAATTTTTAGTGACAAAACTGAGGATAAATCCCAGCCATATTTCACAAGGTAACAGGCAAGCTTTGTTTGACTTTGAAGTACAGATTACTCAGTGGTGATAGCACTACCTATTCTACATAGCTCATTTTCTTCCTTCAAAACCAAGTCCAGGGCTGGTTATAAGTGATTTTCTGCCCTGCATGGTAAATCTGGAACAAACGTGGGCCTCAAGGCATGACACCTGCCACCCTCAAGTTCTTCACACAGCTGGAGAATTAAATGAATCAGGATTTTCTACCCAGTGGCAACTATGTGTGTGATCCAAGACTCTTCAAAACCAGTGCAAAGCTCCTGTGACCCCAGTGAAGTCTGGGGCAGGTCTGCCATGGCCTGGTGATCCTCTACATGTTCATCTCTGACCGTTCAGAGACAATGGATCATGCCAGGCTCTAATTCATAAGGATGACACCCAATTTCTACTCTGTTTTCAGACTGAATCTTGGGGAAAAATTTACAGGAATCTCTTTTGGCCTCCAAGGCAGCAGTTCCAGCTCACTGGGAGGACCTCAGCCTGAAGCTGAGGATGCCAACATTTTTTTGGGGAGGGTTTTATATATCTTCCATCAAGCAACATATGAGCCACAGCTCTCCTCACTGACTGAACCTGGCATGCAAGAATTTAGGTCTTTAGAGTTATAGAAATAGATCTATCCAAAACAAAGCCTTAAAAGTCATCAATAAACTAAATACTAGGACTTAGTATATACTTACAACCAGAATTTGCACTTAAAGATGTTGATATGTAGCAAGCTGCTTTGTGAAGGAAAATACAGAGTATGAGCGGGGTTTTTTTATCTCTGATATACCACTTAAACTGTGGCATGCTTCATTTGCTCAAATGGAATATAATATGTCTTTGTATTGAATTATACGTTGGTTGGTTATTAAATGAAAACTATTATTCCATTATAGCCATAAGAAATGGAAGTGCTGCATATGGCTGTGTGCAATCCATTAAGTCCTTATGGAGCCAAAGACCCTTCAGAGACCATTACAAATCCATCCAATGTCCCTTTCTGCCAGATTTTACACACTGATACCTGCAACTAGATGCAAGAAGCATAAGGCCGTGTTGAACCACTGTTAATCAGTCTTTATACACTGTTTGTGCCAACAAAGACAAACAATATTCCAAGCATAAACTTATTCCTCCTATATTGTTTTTAGATAAGTGTGATACATGGAGAGCAACTTAACTATTCCAGCCAAAGTGTATCATGCTAAAGAGTATTCAGACAGCTGATCTGCATCCACATCCACCTTAACTCGCCTCTTGCAAGGCAATAATTAACCTAATACATCTGTTTTGGGAGGAAAAACACCCCACTTTGGGGATATTTTCAAAGGTACAAAGCGGGAATACACATGAGGGTTGCCTTAGTTTACTAATGGGTCTTTGAAAATCTTCCCCAATTCTCCTTCTGGTATATGAATTTTTTTTTAATGCAGCCTGCTATTTTCTGTGTGCAGAACCTTTAATATGGAAATTGTTTACAATGATTCAGCATGGTCCTTTGTTTTTGCAATATTCTGTGAAACATTCTGATCATCCAGCTATGAGTCTGCATGGATTACATTTAAAAAGTCAAGTTTACACTGTGAAATCCATCTTTTGTAATTGTATCATCTAATGGGAGAGAGCAGCTTGGATTTAAAATGACACAAAGATAATGACTCAAAAAAGATATTAAAGCAAAAGTTCAATCCAAGTTTTAACTAGGTATGTTTTACTACTCAAAATGAGTCTTTCCTTTTGGTTTTATTTTGCTAAGTGAATTCTCAATGCTGTTTGATACAATCAGTTCTCTCCTTTCTCCATTACCCATGTCATACTCACCAACTCACAAAATATTCCCTGGAAATGGTTATCACAGAACAAGATATTAGCTCCCTGTGACTCTGACAGACAGATTGACAGGACTCATGGACGTGTTATAGAAGGTACACAGAAAATGGGTTGTCACCAAAGGAGGTGTCTGGTAAGCAGCCAGACACTTTGTACACAGCAGCATTCAGATAGGGCTAAGTACAGAAGGGAAACCCTCTTAGAGGTGGTGAGAGGGGGAAAACAGATCTCAGCCATTGAAAATGGACAGCTGCTCTTTTTGACCCTATTCAAGACAGCACTGACCATCTCTTTTCTGATGTTCAGATGTTTCTTACTAACACCTAAGAGAGAAAAAAAAAATGCAGAAAACAGGCACAAGAAAGAAACAAGTAAAAATTGTGAGGTGCTTGGAGAGCAACAGCATCTCCAGTCCAGTGTGTTAGTGCTCTCACTGCCAGAACTTTCAAATATGTCTTTGCTTAAGACAAACAAAATCTTGTGTAGTTAGTACATTTTCTGGCAACAGAGTGGAAGTGATGTACTAAAATGCATGACTCATGCAGACTGTTACATCTCATTTCCTCCTGAGTAAAGACGACTGCTGTCGTGTTTGTCTTAGGGCCAACATTTTGGCTAATCTACCTTTGACACTTACAGCCCTAAACCAGTTGGGATCTCTCTCTGGGCCAGCTCCCAGCACCTCTCCCAAACTCAACACAAATGCAGAGAGCTGATGCAATTTGTCAGAAGCACGAGGTGGCTCTGCAGTGGGTGTGGGCTGCCTTAGCAAGGCAGTAATTAATAATCTAATTAGCTGATCTGAATCATTCCCACTGTGCACACAGGGATCCACAGGTGAGCTGTGACAACAAAACATCTTTTTGGCAAGCCTGTTACCATCTGCCAGAGCTCAGCACAGGAGCTGGGACAGACCTGCCTCCAAGATGTCCAATCTACCTTACAGGTTTGAGCTCTGAACTACAGGAGACAGGAACCCAAGGGTTTGGGTTTTTTCCGATTTTTGTTGACCTATTGTTATGAGGGTCAATGTTATTTCAAGTTACACTGCACTCCACCACCAGGAATTTTCCTGTGGACTTCTTTATTCAATAAATTCATTCAGAAGAGCTGAGAGCAGATGCTTACACAGAGGTGATAGAAGTGGGAAACCTGCCCAACTTGGCAACATCTAGGAGCATCTGGTAGCAATAACACATCAGGGATTGCTATTTGACTTAAAAAGACTCTCTTCCTAAGGCAACAATCTTCTACAGAAAACCCTTCCCACAGCTGGCTACAAGAACTTGACAAATTTCTTCTCTTTCTACTTTTCCCACTATTTTCAATACAATGTCATTTGTGACCAGAAAAGATCCTCCTTTCTGTTCCTCATAAATGGGGCACTTGCCTTTCCCCCCTCCCCCCCAGCACCAGTGGTTTTGAGGAAAGGAGAACAGTGATAGGAAATAGGAGAGATGAAGAATCAGAGCAGCCCAGAAAACAACCCAGAAAATGTTCTCAAGGGACACATTTTGCTGGAAACAGCAATGGGAGATAATCCATGCTGCTAGCTCATGTTCATGGCAGACATGTACTTACATTTAAGGTCCTCCTGATATGTGATCAGGCTCCCAAGCCCCTTCCTAGGAACTCTTGAAAGATCTAAATCTAAATTTTAATCCCCGGGCTTAAAATCCAGCGGAGCTGCAATCATTCCTACTCCAGATTCCTTTAATAGAAGAATTTGTTTTCATAGGAAAATTCAACTCGATTGATACCTCAAGTTCACCCACGAGAAAATTGGCATGAAAGTACCACTTTTTTCCAGGACAAAAGTATTCTTTATGTCAAGCTTCCTGCACTGAATCATTTTTCCTCATTTTAGTTCCTTTCTGGAAAAGACTTTCCTCCCCACTACTTGTTTCATAACAAGAGAAAGATGAACATACACAGAAATTTGCAATCAGGACTTCCACAGCTGTTCACTGCAGCAGGGAAATCATACAAATGACTCCCTCCTGTGTCCCTTGCTACACCATCATAAATTTGCATTCCCATTTCCCCTGGCACAAGGACAGTGGAGCTCACTGAAGCTGCCAGAGCCAACAGAACAAGCTCTCATCCTTGTTACTGTCCGACTGCAAGAAAACAAACCTGCTTTGGCAGAGCACAGAGGGTTTGGAGGTCTCTGCAATGGCCAAGCATCCATGGAATTGCAATTAGCTGACAGAAATGGGCACACAGGGGCTGCTTCTGGTTTTCAGGGAATTGCCTTCTTCAGTGGGAGCCTCTCTCTGCTAGGAAGCACCCTGCAGAAAAAGGCACTGCCACTAATTTAGAATGCCACCTGAAAAAGGGTAGGGATGTCACAGGAATTGTAAGATTTCAACAAGCTGGGGCAAAGCTCCAGGGGGAGGTAAAACTTCAAATAGAAACATAAAACTTACTGTTAAAGGCAAAGCTAGTTCAAAGTATTTCATATGGAGGAAAAAAAAATAAAAACCAAGCGGTAAAACCTTTTATCTTCTAAGGACCACAACCCTTTTCCAGTTATGGCAGCAACTGGAAGACACATTTAACCCTCAACTCTTCTTCACTAACATAATAATTTGGATCAGATTAGTTTGGAAGGGCAATTTCTCCGTGCAGTAACCAATCCAGCCTCAGCCATCAACCCACTGCAACATCAGCTGAGTAACAGTCTATACCAATGAAAGCAGAACTGGACTCGAGCCAAAGCTCTTGGTACTATGGGCTTCACATTTTAAACACGGTATTTTACTGCTATTTAGAAATTTAACAAGTAGTCAGACTTTTCCCCATTTTAAAAAACTTAAGCCTCAGAGTCTGTCTCAATACCATGCATGAATTCGTGAGCATTTAGAGAGCATTACTGGTCTGCATTTGTTTCTTGTCACCTTTTTTATAGTCACAACAAAATAAACTTTTCCTTTCTAAAACCAAACCCTGTCTCCAGATGACAAAACACTGTAGCTACTGAACTGAAAACGATATGTAAGAAAAGCCACCTCCCTTCAGTAGAGTCATTCTGAGTGGTTGGTGAAAGGCATTCTGATAGTGTCAAGTTGTGTTAGAAACAGGACAGAATTGCTGCTAATAAGAAGACAGTTCTCAAGTATTGACTGTTAATTTTAAATGAAATTTGCTTGACAATACTTTAGCAGTATAGCTATGTACTTTCCCCATTAGAATTAGTAAGTCCTTTTGTGGGCACCAAGATGCATAAACCACATGATAAATAAATCAGGAAAAAAAAGAATTACTGAATACTTATTTTCATAATTTCTCCAAGGACACTGAAATTTCTCATTAGAAGAGGGTCTGGCTGGAAAGAACAAATCCATATAACAAATTAATATACTGTTGATGAAACATGTGGAATATATACAGCAAGATTATAAATATGGATTTTATGCATCACTATACAGAACATGCAGTGAAATCTCTGCTTCCCACAAATGTAACAAAGGAATAAACATGGTGCAGGAATGGATTTATGGCACAAAGTTCCACATTTAAGAAGTCTCCAGAGCAGTGTTACATGCTAGGTGCACTCCGATTGATAGCAGCTTCCAGAGCAGACCCCTTTATCCCTAACGTATCTCCCTGTCAGAGCCACAAACTATTTCTCCTGTTTGTCTCTTTCTTCCATTCACTGACAGTTAAAACATTTCTAAACGATGACAAAGATCCTGAAAACCCTTTGTCATTTTAAAAAAAAAAAAGGTTATGGTTACATAAATTTCTAAAACATCCTTGCTCATGAAGTATACTTTGACTCCATCCACTAGCAGAGGAATCTCACATGATGGGAGAAACTCCAAAAGGCTTTTGAAAACTGGGTTGTGTGCAAGGAATCACAGAGCAGCCTCTGAGCCTGCACCCAGTAAAAGACATGGGAATTTCTTTACCAAGTCACACAATCCACAGACCATCCCATTTTCCTTAAAAGAAGAGAGGCATTGCCACTTAGCAGAAAGCTGCACAGTGTTCATATTGTCCTAAGGAAAGGTATGCCCTCAGTAGCTCCAACTGAACCATATGCAACAGAACCACCAGGAAAAATGGCAAGAAAGAGAGGATCAGGCCTGTTCTGCCGTTTCTGAAGAAAACTTTCCTTTTGAAACTGATGGAAAATAAGTAATTATTACCTGAACAGGGTTGGTACAGGTTTTGTGTTGTTATTTGTCAATGTGATTGTCACATATGTTTAAAGCTTCACTGAAAATCAATCTGCAATGCACCTTTGATGATAACACAAGCTCATTTATTTACATTAAAATCCATCAGACACCTGCATATATGCTCATTGAGGACCCTATCACTGGCTTTAAAACCACTATGACTACTTGCAAGGCTGAGCATAAATCCTCTCAGCTGCAGAACTGGGGCCTGCAGAGTGGACAAATATACTGCACAGTGGCTTTCAAACACGTTGTACCAATTTATTGCCAAATCCAAAGTAAAATCTGTTCTAAATGCATTGAAGCAGCCTCACATCCTTTGAAGACACGAGTGTTATGCCAAACCCTGGTAACTGAACATCATTTGTTTGTTGTTTGTATTGAAATGAAGTGCTAACTACTACATCTCCTGTTAAAGAAAGAGTGGCATTGAGCAATTCTAATCAGTTCCTTTATGAGAAAGTCTGTTTCCCTTCTGTCCATGTTTGCTGTCTGCATGCTAATTCACCCTTGCTTAAACATGCAGAGTTGTCATCACTTACCCAAGAAAAGCTTTTTTTATTAAACCACATTAGGACAGGTGTAGTGAATGATTTATTCATCTGAGCTGCATTGTTCCTGAGATAGAGACAAACACCATCATAAGTCAGTGTAAAATATGCACTTGCTTTAACTACACTGTACAATTACTGATTTCCTACAGTTTAAGTGGGTTTTATACATTCTGTCGCCTCTGTCTTGTGCTATGTGCTGCCATTTACTAAATTCACTAGAGAAAACCTATGGCCTACTGCCCTACATTAAAGCCCTGCTAATTAATTACAGATATTCTTCCAGGACTGTGTTCTGGATCAATGGGAGAAAAAAAAAAATCTGTCCCATACTTTCCCTTTGTTTTTCCATTTCCACACCACAGCTAATGGCTGTTGTATTGAACCCTATGCTGAATGTAATGAGATGCAAGACTCTTCTGCATCCATGGTTACTATTTACTAACAAAACTGATGATGTCAGGAATTTAATTAGGTTGTTTCTAGCACAGAGATTTTAAACCATGAAATCAGTAAAGTGTCTAATCTTTCCTTTGTTTGGATTTTATAAAAAAAAAGTGAACCCCAAACTAAACACCATTCCTGTCACAGAGAGCTGAGCTTCTCAGAGTTTGCCAGGCATAACACACTAACAGGTTTAAGAGTAATTAACACAAGCTATTCCACACACTATTATTTTTTCAAACTACACCACAGCAGCAACTGCCACTAGTACTGTTGGGCTTCAAGATCGTACCAGTGTTTTTATTATAAATCCTTACTTTCAAGATTTATAACTTGGCTGTAAAAATGAGCGTCAGGCCAAAATTTGGCATACAGGCTCAAGCAATTTGTTTTTAGCACCAGAGTTGTTATAAACCTGCATACAGTTGGGATGCACTAGGGTACCCCCTGTCCTCACCACCTCAGAGCAAGGTGGGTGCAGGACCCGTGGAAATATCCCGAGTGTCCCTGCACATCCTGGCCTTGATCCATCTAATCTCTGGTGCCACTGTCCTGCAGAAGCTGAATATGCACTCCCCATGCATGGGAGCTCCTCACCTGCCTCCCCAACTGCCAGGGACCAAACAGGCTTTGATGGGAGCAAACCTTCTTGACCTCAAAGAGGATCAAGCCCAGAGGTCAGTGCACCAAAGGACACTGATCTCCTGTACACTCCTACCCTGGACAAACCCTTTCCAAGGTCCAGCAGCAATTTAGGGAGGCAACAGTGATGCCACCAAGCACCAGGCACCCAGTTCCAGGAATCCACTTCACCTGTGATTGGAACAAGGTTCACTTTCAGGGCACAAGGAAGCAAACTGCAGTCACCCACGTGCTTATTTATACCTTTTTCTTTTTTTGTCAAGTCCTTACAGCCCTCAAAGATCCCAGGGCCAGACTGAGCTGGTCTTCAGTAGGAAGACCACTCTGTCCCAGTGCTGCTGCCTGCAACAGCTCCATGTTAAAGGAATAAGGATAGGAGCAGAAGAAGCACCTCCTACACCTGGTCATCCCTGCCAGCTCTACTCACAAACTTGGGACCACACATTACTCCAGGCTGGGATAACCAGAGGGGTCTGTACAGCAGAGATGCAATCTGTGTTCAGAGGCCACAGTATTACCAACAAGCAAGAAAGTACATGTAACTAGTATCTGTTATATTTTCTGTTCTAATCTAACCAAAGGAAAGAACTCAAGGCAGCACTGAACATGGTCCTTGTACCTGCTTTCATAGACTAATGCCACCTACAACCCAACATAGTCAGAAAAAGTCCTGACTAAAGTCTTGTTCAAGGAAGAAACTTGCAAGATCACTTTTTTTACATGAAAAAGATAGTTTTCATTGGCTACACTGAAGTTGGGCTGGAAACGCTGCTCTTCACCATCAGCATCATACTCATATCAAACTCTGGGCCACCAGTTATGTCTCCTGCTTATGCTGATCACTAGCTGAATAGCTGTGTATTCATTACCTCTGCATGAAACTCTCTCTGCACAATGCAGTCAGGGTCCCCCCAAGGAGGCTACTATAGTACAGACAAGTGACAAATGTGAGGATTACTGTAATGCCCTTGGGAGAATTAAAGCATGTCAGGAAAACTCAGTCCTGTTCATCTCCACAAAAGGGATAAACCCATTCTTTATCACTATTACCACTGAAGCTTCTTAATGTACAAAGCCAGAGGTATCCCATCAAAAAGCACCAGGATATCAGACAAACTAAAGAACTCCATTAAACCCAAATTTCCCAGTCATCTATCTGGAGTTTTGACAGCTTCCCCTTTGCCATCAAGAGTAGAAATTTCATGAAAGTGTCTGAAGTTCTAATTGACAGGAATGTGATCACACTTAAGAGTAAAAAAAAAAAAAAAAAAAATCAAAGGTGTAACTTCAAAGGAAAAATAAGCTAGAAGTCAAACTCCAGTAAATCAACACATGGAGTTGCTAAAGGCCCCAAAGAAGAATTTTCCTGAGCATATCCTTTTGAATAGAAAGCTGTTGAAAGGTAGATTGGTAGAAGATAATTGCACTTGAGTTTTAAGATAGTAGTGTAGAGTTTTGTCATGTAAGATAAAAGCAACTCAGATTTACTGCTACTTCATGTAGCAAGAACCTAATGAAGTTCAATATAAACCCTGAAGAGGATTACGGTGAGGTAAGCAGGGTTTTACTTTTGAATGATTAAGCTTTCCTAAAAAATGCTAAGGTGGTCTGGTTGAAAGCCTTTTGCTTATCTTAGCAAATTGTTTCAGTTGCAGAAGAAACCAGAACCTGAAGTTCCTTCAGTTCAAACCCATTTATTTTCTGTATTATTTCTTTATTGTATGTATTTAACAGAGGTTCTTTTCTAAATTTTTTTTTAAATTTTAAACTTAGAAAATGAGACTGCAGGGGAAGTTTTGTACTTAATTTTTGTATCACCAGAAACATTGGTAGAAATAAGCTGAACCACATCCCAGAAAGACTGCAGAATGGGTGTCCCTGAACAACCTGAGCTGTCATGTTAGGAATGCTTTGCACCAAAGTTTGGACCAGCCAGTCTCCCCAGGTCCCTCCTGTGAACCCAGTTCTCAGTTCTGCAGAGAGGTCTGAAGGTAGTGCCCATCTCTGTACAGTTCAGTCTCTGAGCTTATTGGTAGAGGCCACTCCCTGACAAACTCAATCATTTTATTGAATTTCTTTACAGGCTCCTTCCTGTTCTTCAGACACAAAAAGACAGTGATCTGTTCCTGTACAAGACAGAAGTAATAATTGAAGAGACTTATGGACAGAAGGATGGATAATTGTACATCATCCCTTGACAACTTCAGTTTCACACACTGTAGTAGTAGATGAAGACTCCCTGCACATCAATGCACACACATGCTAGGGGACAGAAACGTAAGTGCAGCACCCATTGCTAGTAATATTTCTCAGGACCAGCCTATGCCCATTGTAGGCCTTAGAGAGAAAAATCTCACCCCTCAGCCTCCTAGGCAGCAGTTTCCTAGAGGAGTGCTAGTATTGCCACTGCCCTCAGCACCACACCAAGGTGATAGCACACAACCACACCATGTCCCTGTGATGGCTCTGCACAACACTCAGCTCAGGGAGAGTATTTGGTCCTTTAGATTTTGCTTCCCCATTTTTCCAGGCAAAACTCCCAGAGTGTATGAAGGTGACTCTTGCATGTCACCATTTGCCCACATCAGGGCTTCTAACCCACAGCTTTCTACATTTCAGGAGCGAAGCCACCAAGGTGTTCTAAGGGCAGCTGGAAGCACCTGTGGTCAAAGAACTTAGCAACAATCACTTTGCCAGAAATGTTTTAAATAAAGAGATGCCTCATTGCTCATAAGTCACCTTAAAGCAGCAGACAGAGGACACTGAGGATGGATCTGAGTGAGCAGCTATTACTTAAGTGAATGACAAAGGCTATTCCAACTGAGCATTTAATTACTTTGACCTTGGGAGGAAAAGCATCCTCTTTATTTTTGTTCCAGGTTTACATAATTACTTTCTTTCCTCTCTTTGATCACTTAACAACATGCATTTCTCCTGCCTAGAGCTTTGCCATTGTTCCCATCAGACTCCAGAATGCAACTGTGCACTGTTATTGCACAAAAAGCAGAAACAGCAAGTTTGGGCATTCTGCCATTGCCATTTCACTTATTTTCATCTTAAGTGCAAACTGTTCTTTGTTTGGCAAAGAATAAGATGAGTGTGTCACAGTGGGGAGGGCAAAAATATGAGCTGAAAGTCAGGCAGCATACATTGTGCTCACCATGCTGTGTTTTTGTGGGCTGAAAGTCACCCATGAGCAGCTGATCTAAGACTCACTGTGGAAAAAAAAGGTACTCAGGAAGCAAAGTTAAAACCCTTGGAAAAATCTCCCCTCCCCAATACATGGAAATAATGAAGAAATAGCAAGATACTTCAGTCTTTATTTGCCTCTGAGGCTGATCTTTTAACATTTGCTTTGTCAAGGGACATCAGAGCAAGCAGAGCAAAGGAGAGTTATCAGAAAGGCAGGTATAGGCAGAGCTTTCAGCACAGTTACTTTCTGCCTTCCACCATAAAACTTAGGATGAACACAGGTAAAAGTACAGGATGAAGGAATAGGGCTAGCAAAGAGATGGCTTAAATCTGTGGTAACTGGAAGTTTCTTAAATGGCTGCTTAGCTGATGTGTTCAAAAAACACAGTGCAGGTTAAGGGCCTGAAGCCAAGAGGAAGGAATACAACTTGTCCCATCAAGTAAAAATTTAAGACTCCAAGCTTTCCCTCGTGTTGGGCCACAGCACAAAGTGGTAAGTATAAAAATGTTGCAGATAAAACAAGTCTCATCAGTTTCAATATTTCCTCCACTAGAATGATGGCACAAGGGAAGGCACATAATAGTTCCAGAAAGGAGGCAAAGCACCTGCAGTTCATTTCAGCAGCAAACAATCAGCAGCTTAGGACCAAAATAAAGAAATACATTTGTGTAAGTGAGGAGTCTGTGGAGACACAACGTCAACATAGTCCAACTGTGGCTGAGGAGACAAAACTGATCCAGAAATTTTTCCTAGGAAGATCCAAAGTGAACAGAACTTGTACAGTATGGCCTAAAAAAGAGCTTTACAATCTTTCAGTTGTTATTTAGCAATAGTTGTTACAGGAAGTTCTACAATTCATCAGTAGAAGCTAGTTACTTACTTAGCAGTTACTGCCAACTACTTCAGCTGAAGAATATTACAGTTTCATCTGCCCAGCACTAAACTGAAGTACCAAAACTAATGCCCAAGCCTGCAGTACATGAGCTCTGCATTCAGTTTGTGGCACAGCAACAGACCTGAAGACCTATTTTATAGAAATAATAAAGAGGCAGATAAGGGCAGAAGAATATCTTCTGCTATGACTTAACAAATTAAAACTTTTAAGTTTATATCTTTTAAATTGAATCTATATAGATCTTAATGGGTATTTTAGTTGTTATAGAAAGCCAGGTCTTTTTCTGCTTGTGTCATCAAAAGGCATCAGTAGCTTCAGTTTTTTGGGACTTGTTGTCTGTTTGTGAAGTGGGATTGACAGATAACAGTTCTTATCTGTCGTGGTTTAACCCCAGC
>NW_008692797.1:0-9033 GCF_000695815.1 Acanthisitta chloris | reverse complement strand
CGGGGGCTGCCTCCTCCCGCCCGCTGAGGCGCAGAACCACCAAGAGGAAGAAAACCCACCCGTGAGCACAGCACACTTGGGCGAGGGCCGCCAGCCCGGGGTTCGCAGAGGAGGCGGGTGCCTACACTGCATTTCCCTGCCACGGCCAGTTCGGTGTGTCCTGGGCCTGCCTCCTCCCGTGTCCTGTTGGTTTGGGTTCTTTAAATAGCAGGCAGGTTTGCCAGGGATGGCAGAGGGACCTTGTCAAACCAGGCAGTGTGTGGGTGAGGATGCTGTTGCATATTCAGGTGCTGACTGAAGCCGCAGGCTCTGTGGGAAACGATATGGTGGATGTCACTTAGTGATAGCAGAGAGAGGTGCAAACAAGATGTTTGCTTTTCCCATGTGCATGGATTAAACTGTTTCACCCACCGAGACACTTTCTCAACTGTCCTGCCTGTGCAGGCAAAAGGAAAAGTCAGGAGGTCACTGCAGTTGCCTATAGAAGCCTCTTGGTCCAGCTGCTTCCCACCACCTTTCTGTGTTGCAAATAGAAAGCCCAAAGCCTAGAGTGGCTGCCAGGACTAACACAAGAGCAACCAAGACATAGTGATAAAAGCTGAAAATAAAAGGTCAAATGAAGGCCCAGATCACTGCCTGTGAATAATTGACCAGCCTGCATTTCAGTGCTCTCCTTCCAACACCCAAACTATTCAGTGGTGTTCCTCATGGATCTGCATAGACATCATCTAGCTACCTTACAGTGTCCCAAGCAGTGGGCTTTCCTCAGAAGACAACCTAGATAGCTCTGAACACAGCTGACACTTTAAAATCAGTTTTACTTTTTGCTTTTATTGCTTGAGGTGACTTTCCATCTCCACAGGGTGCCCATCTTTCCAGTCCAGCCCAGCAGGAGGGGAAGGATTCCTGCAAGGGAGCTCATCTGGGAACAGCTTGGTGGTGGGTACTGAACCAAGCTCACACAAACCACATGCAAAGCACCAATGATTTCCCTCTCCTGTCCTGCAGCTGCTGCTTTGTGTTTGCGTCACTCCCCCGCCACTCACTGTCAGGCCTGTGACCACAGCCTGCTGCAGGTGAGCTGCCCACGAAAAGTGCCTCTGACCAGGCAGGGAGAAAGGTTTTGGGGTGTAGGTATGTCTCTGTTGGCATCAAAAACTTCCAATCACAAGTTTTACTCCCACACTCAGGATCTGTTTCTGCGTCTCCAGCTGTGTGCCAGGTACTGCCTGGCTGCAAGACTGCAATTACTAAGGGAAAGGAGCTTCTCCCACATCTATCAGCTCTGTCCAATGCAGGGTGGGGATCTGGGCCATGTATCCATGTCACTCCCTCTCACACCCTGATGGTGGCTGCATCCCAGCTCTACCTGTGGTTCTTGTTCCTGAACCCCACACAGAATTTCTGTTCTTTCAGCTTTCCATACCCAACTGCCGCTAATTCATCAATTACCTTCCAAAATACCTTTGCCATTTTCTCTAGTAATTTACTAGATGTTGTTAGAGATGTAGCTCCATTGTTCCTTGTACACTTTTGTATGGATAAAATGAGGTATTGATAGAAATCCACTTTGGTTAAATCAGCACAAGCCTGTGTGTGGTGATACACAGAGATTCCATTTTTCTGTGAACTAGTTGCTGCTTAGCCTTTGCATCAAGCAGCAATCATACCTTGATTGTCTTGTGATGTCCTGTTCCAGGTGGGGCATAGGTGTGGATCCTGATTCCAGGGCTAGCACATGTGCAGGAGCAGTTCAGCCAAAGCACAGAGTCAGAACTAATAAGCCCTGGACCAGCTCTGCAGGGAGGCAATTTGAGATCCACCACTGTGGACTCTACAGTTCAGTCCACCTCTGGCTACCAAACAGCCCCTGGAAGTGGCTTTTCTCTGCTGCTAATGAGAGTTTAGCTGGAACTAGTGATCTTGAAGCTTCCTTAAGGTGAGCCTTGAACTTTCTTGAGCTGCCTACTGCTCTCTCAGGAACTGTGTTGCAAAGGTCTGCTGCAGCTGAGCTATGGAAAACCAGGCACTCCCCGTTAAAATCAGCTATGCCACCCAGTTATCCATGGCCAGCCACTCTCTGCTCTGACCTTTCAATTACACCTGCTAATACTCAGCTCAGGCACCATCTCCTGCCACTCCTCTTCTGGCTATGTGTGCTTCTCTTAACCCTTCAGACAATTTAACTGGAAATTCTGTAAGATGAACTTGGCCACTTTGCCCCATTATTTGCCTTTTGTCACTCATTCAACAAGGCTTGGACTCTGTTTCATGCCGTCTGCCTAACAGAGAGCTTTTCTGCCTGGCCATTTGTATTTTGGACTTTCTTTTCAGAGGCTTTAAATACTGGCAGGTAATGGTAGAGGGAGTAAAAATACTTCAATAAAATATGAGGCCAATCTTGATTTGATTATGAGGCTTTTAAAACCGAAACTCTAATTTTGGGCTTTCTCCAGTCCCTCTTAAGATGCGTCGCTTAAAATGGTTAAAATTGCAGGGAAAAACTGACAAGGAAGAGATTTATTCCCACTAGAGGTCAGTGTCAACACGCGCTGCTCAAGGCACCCAACGCTACTCAAAACAATCTCTCCGGCAAGCAACTCGGCTTAGAAGGGCTCACACTGCCCTGCCAGGAGCACCGGCACAGAGTCTGGACATAGGAAGGAACTCCTCAGGCGACCTGTGAACTCCGGTACTGTCCTTAATAATGTCTTGTCCCCAGGCACAGCGCTCTGACTTCCCCAGTGAAACCCAGGTCTCTGTGCTTGACTTCCTGACCCCAAGTTATGCTCACTTCAGCTGCAGCCAGGCCTGGCACCAGCATCTTCTGCTTTTGTTCTTTGAGCTGTTTACTGGGTCAGGTAAGTGAGATGCAACTGAGAGAGATGAAGAAAAGGAGGTTATGCCCTGTTTGTCTCTGGTCTGAGGAAAAATAATGGTAGTTTAATTTCCAGCTGTAGTCTGCTGTCATGTTTAAACAACAGGGGTTAGCTGAAATTGTTAGAAGCACTTATTGTCACGATAACTTACACCAGAAAATGTGACTGGTGCTACCTTCCCCCCATGCAGACTGTCCACTGCACAGCTTTTGTCCCACATGAGCACTGGGCTGCCCTGATCCCAGCCCTTTTCCCTCATCCCCGGCATCAGAAATGCTGAATCCATCAGAAAGGTGCTAGATCCCCATTTGATGAAACTCCCACTGCATTCTCCACACCAGAGTGTTGTTGGGCACCCCAGGCAGCAGCCCAGACCTCTGGCTGGGGCTCCAGCTCAGGGAGCTCAGCCCAGAAGCCATGTGCACTGGGGTCTTCAATGGGAGCAGAGGCCCTGAAAGAGTGAGGAAAGCTGCAGGAAACACAACAGACTCTCTGCTCTGACTGTGGTTCCATATATCTGGCAGCAAATCAGATCTGTAGTGCATCAAACTGGGTCACTTCACTTTCTGGACTAACAGAGTAAATGAGGAACATGACTTTTCAACACCCAGAAGTGAAGCCAAGCATTCTAACAGAGCAGTGCTAAGCAGGCCCTCCTCAGGTACATATTTTCTGGGGTAATCAGCCCAGAAAGCACTGCCTGCCTTCTTCTGGTAAGTCTGGCTGAAGGCACAGGTTTACTTTGAATCTCTCTGGAGATGCTGATCTGGGCCCCTGCTTGCTTTTGCAGTAAGGGATTATTTCCAGTTGGAGTTTTCCTCCCTGCAGTCCATGTTGGATGTCTCTCACCCTTCTGCTGTGCACTCCTGTAATATTATGGGAGCCATTGTGCCTATATGGTGACACAACCCAGACTAGGTCAGGTTTGTCTGCATGTGGTAGGTGGTCAGCAAGTTGCCCAGCTAACACCCTTCCTGAGAAGATTCCCACTGTTGCTCAGAGTCCCACAGTGGACAGAGCAGTTTCTAATTCCTTCTGTCATTCACTGAGTGTATATGCATGTATGATGTGTAGGAAGTCAGACAAGGAGGATTAATTAATCCTTTGAATGGGGATCACACGTAACCCACCCTGCTCTTGGCCACGACACTCACTTCCACTAACAGAATGTGATTGATATAAAGGTGAACTAAAAATCCTCAACCTTACAAAGGGAATGAACAAAACTCCCAGATATTTTAACTAAACTTCATTCTAAATTGTATCTCTCTTGTGTAACTCCTGTCAGCTAGGTGGCTGCAGCAGCAGTGCTCTCTGCTCACATCTGGGCAAGTGCATTGCTGATAGGCCTTGCTATATATTTATTTGTGTGTGTGCACGCAGCTGTGTGTGCTCAGAGCTCTCTCAAGGAAGGCAGATGTGGTTATGAATGGGGAGGAGATGGCAGATGGTCTTGGAGAACTGGTAATAAAACTATGATTAAATAGATGGTGAAACTGTGCCCTAGGTGAGAAATCTTGTCACCTGGGGCTCTCTTTATACAGTTAGTGAAGAGACATACTCAATTCCAGAGAGTGGCTCTGATAACCTCTGCCTGGCCATGCCACTTTAACGAAGAGCACTCCTCCCTCCCCATGGAATAGCTGTGGAAGGCAGTGCTCCATCGCTGGGCTATCATTTATTCATGATTCTCTAAGCACAGTTCATCTGGAAGAGACTATTCAAGACAGAACAAAAACCTTGACTCACCCAACCATCCCTCAGCTCACCTTGCCAGAGAGCGCAGGGCAGATGCTGCCAATGCTGCATCCCAGGCTTCAGCATCACCACACTGGACCTGATGACTGTTAGGAGGGAGAGGAGGTTAACTTTAATCTTTGAGTTGATTCGCTTGAGTTGCTTCCCGCTTCACCTCAGCCCCTCACTGCAGCCCTGCAGCCCCTCCTAGCCCAGTCTTTGACTCCTAACAGTGCTCCAAGTGGCTGCTCCACTGGTCCCTAGCAAGCTGCACGGTGCTGCCATAGGTATTACTCATGCAGGCTCGGCTCTGCTCTCAGGAGAGTTAAACCTCCCAGCTGCCAGACTGAATTAGAGCTTCTGTCTCTCCACGCTTGCATCAGAGTGATTTGGGAACAGGCCTTGTGGAGCGACACTATTGAAAGCAAGTGAGGAGCCCAGGCAGGGGCTAGGACAGAGAGGTGAGCAGGATGGCTGGCTTGGAGTGGCGGAAGGGGGGTAAGAGTGAGCGAGCTGTTTGGAATATTCAGTGCAGAGAAGGAGCAAGTGGCCATCTCTTGGGACGGAGGAGCTCCGACACCATGCATAAGTGATGAACAAGTCTGTGTTGCCCAGGTGACAGGTGCTCCTGACACACGGAAAGTGCAGCCATTCCCCAGGACCCTGGCCTCGCTGCCAGACCTGGCTTATACAGTGGCCCCTAAGCAATGCAGTCAGTCATGTAGTGGGCTTTTAGCCCCTTCCATAGAGCAATCTCATCTACCCTGCTTGCCCAAGTCCATGGGGAGAGCCAGGTGGAAAAGGGATTCTTCTCCACACCAGAGGATATCAGATCCAGCCACTCAGTGTGGGGAAGACAAACTGCAACAGAAACCTATTTTCTGCTTTTAGGGAGGTGACTCCCGAGACTATAACTAGGGATAGACTAAATTCTCTGGGACATTAGTTTACATGGTGTATTGCTTTCTTGGTGTGATGGGCCAAAAATCTAAGTCAGAACAAAATATTTGCCAGGGGAGGATTTGGCTCAGTTTCTGGGCACTTGGGGTGGTTGCTACTGCTCTGGAGTTATATTGGACAAAATGTCCTGAAGACTGTGAAACAGCATCTGGGCAGTGCTGAATCCGCTTTTCATTTCTAGGGGGCATGTGAGGGAGGGCCCTGGGTATCCTGCTGGGATGCTGCAGAGAGGAAAGTGATTTAACCTGACCCAGAAACCTCATCAGAGCCTCACAAATAATCGTGATGATGACAAAATAGACTCTCATGGGGCTGGGTGGAAAATAAGCAAACTGCACACAGGCAGCCTGTTGGAAAAGGAAAGATCAGAGCAGGGATCAAAGAATTTGCAATGACAGCAATTCTATTCTGTGAAATGTGCCCCAGAGCAGTAGCTACATCCCCACCTACTTCATGAGGTTTAAGACTTTGAGTGTTTGTGGGCCGCTGTCATGATGTGTATCCCTGTGAGTGATGCTGAACAGAAACGAGTTCCCCAATCACAAATTAGTGACCCCCGTGGGTTTCCTTCCCACAATATAAAAGGCACACCTGGATTTTCTCCCAGCAGACAAGAAGTCTGAGTAGCACACAAAGACAAAACCATAACTAATGGCACAGATTTCCTTGAGGACAATGATTGCAGAGGTGATTGGCACCCAGTCAACATCACTGACCAGCAATGGCAGTTGCTTAACTGGAGCAAGAGGCGCATCCTTCACTCATGCTCCCCGTGTTGCATTAATAAGGAGTAATTTAATTGGAGTGACACATTCTGGAAAGCTCAGGCAGCCGGCACAAAGTATCCTTGAAATTTCTAAATTGAATAGGCATTAGTTTCTGAGCATAGAAAATCCTGCATCCTAACATGAGAGGATTCTCTGCTAGACATCTTCTTAAGAAACAAAAACCAATTCATCGCTAGGAATCATTGATTACTTTGGAACAAAAGACTGAGTTTTGATCACACTTGGCCTCTTGGACAAAATAAATCTAAACTCAATGTTATTTATTTATATACATGTAAATAAAATAATTTATGTACATATATAAAATGCTGGAAATTCCATTTTTATATTTAGGCTACAAATACCAGCACAAGGATAGGTATCTATGGCCATCTGGTTTAAAATGTCAACATTTTTTTCTAGAAATTAAATGCAGATTTGCTGCATGGGTAAAAACTAGCAACATATTTAAGCAGCAACTAAAAAGGCTACCTTCTGTAACTACTAGAGACAGAAGAGTGAGACTTTTTCTGGTTTGCAATGCATTATTGAGAGTGAATACTGCTAATACGATGTCGTGCTTTCTGTCTGCTTGGAACAGATATGAATGTCTCTGCAGGGTGGCAGATACAGGGTATCTGGAGAACAAACCTATTGATAAGGGCACCACCTCTGCTTCAGTTGCTGTGTCTTCTTGAAAGCCTCCCTGCTTCTTTCAACTATCTTGTCACATCAGAAATGTCATTGTCCCAGAAATGTCCCACTCGCCAACATGATTTTCCAGTAGAGCATCCTGAAACCTACAGGAATAACTAAGAGAAAGTCTCTTGTGTATTTGTCTCTTACCCCCAGGAGAAGGAGGGTTGAGTGTATAGGGAAGTGTGTTGTATTTAGGACTGCAGGGTTCTACCTCTGATGGTGACACAGAGCACAATCTTGGATATTTGCCACATTGGTTCAGTTTCCAAAAGACATAAGCATCATATGGCCTTATTGCTACTATTCCTGGGGGTTCTGTGCCCTTTGTAACATGTTATCAGCCATGCCTTTGGGTTCCTATCTGAGGGTCAAAACCTGCCACCTGTGTTTCCCACAGAAAGTGGCTGAGAACTTGTACAACTTCAGTTCAGACAAAACCAGGGCATATGACCTCTTTGTGACACCTGATGAGAACTCCACCTCTGGCTCACCAGTAGTCACTGATTCCACCAGTGGAGAATGAATTGCAGGGCTCTATGTGGGTGGCTCCATAGGGGTGACACCAGCCTGCTTTCCAAGGTTTAGTCCTAGTGGAAAATGGGCACACCAAAGGAGTGGTTCCTTGAGTCTGTGGGTGTGCTGTGGAACTCCTTGCCACAGAATGCATGAAGCATCTACAAGTCCAAAATCAAAATGAATTCAAAGGCAAATGGACAAATTCCCTGGAGAAAAATACACCATGGGCTATTAAATGCAAAACCATAAACCTTTTCCTCCCATCCCCTTCACCCTTCTGCTTTGCTAATTTTGTGTGATATTCACATCTTTGAGAGAAAAGCAGTGCTGTTCCTGGAGGGTGATCATCCCCCAGGTGCCTTTTGGTCTAGCTGAGGTCACATCCTACAAGAGTCTCTAGCACTATAAAAAGCAGGGAATGCAAATTATTTGCAACTGTCTATTAGTGTGCATGGAATAGCATTCAGTGCTCCTACAGGAAGCCTGGCAGCTCTGGGCTTGTGTCTCATTGCCTTACTCTGCCATGACACATGCACCTGTGAGCTCTCCTTGGAGGCATGGGATCCATCACGTGAGGATGGGCATGAAACCCTCAAGAGCCAAAGTCTGCTGGGAGGATTGGGCAGGGGGTGTCTGAGCAGCAGGCACTGAAATTCCAAGCAGGCTGCTCCTGCTTGCTGTTGTTCCCATGGAAACAGGGGAAAGGCGAGAGGAAATGCATCCCCAGCCTCTTTTGAAGATGAGCTCCTTCAGCAGCACTCCCGGCCATCACACCTATTCCCACAAGAATCAGGGGTTGGCAATTCCTCTTGGATGCATCGCCTTGAGTGAGACCATCAGGCCTACAGTCTCTTCCTTCCTCATCCCAGGCAACAGTGGGCAAGAGCATGTCAATTGTACCATTGCCAAGGCTGAGCCTCAGAGCTCAGAAAAAGTGAAGCAGTTTCCAGCAAATTCTGCAGCTTATGCTTCTTCCCAGTTTGTATCTGGGGAAGTACCTGCAGAGACACCTAATTTCCTGACTGTCACGGAAACTGGGCTCTACCTGCAATATCTGGACCTAAACAAGTCTGAACCCTTCCTGAGCTCTGTGTGTGCTGATCCTGTGAGTTTAGATTGAGGGCCTGAAGAAATTTTCCCACTCATCCCTACAACCAAGCAGGTTAGCTCTATGGGCGAAATACACTGCAGTTGGCTCTGCAATAGCTAGCTGAGTATCCTTGGGCCTGGTGGAGATCACAGACACTTCCCAATCTAAGGTTTTCCCTGAGAGTTGGCACTAGTGCTGATGGTCACCCCTACTCCCCCCAGCCGACCAGCTGGGGTGCCCCCAGAGTGGAAAAAGACAGAGCTCATACAAAGTGCTCCCGGTTCTCCCACTTCATCCCGAGGGGAGGAAAACCAACTGGACCCCTCCCCTCGCCATCAGCATCCCGACTGACGCCCCTTCGGCAGGGCTGGGAAACGCGAGCCCT
>NW_008692796.1:25878-55906 GCF_000695815.1 Acanthisitta chloris | reverse complement strand
AAAATTATAGAGACACCAGGAGATATCCTGACCCTTATAGTACAGATATGTGGGGAGCAGGGTGTTCCTTTCTATCTGGCTTGAGGATTAAATAGCACACTCCAGTTTCAGTGCTAGCTGTCCTTTAAACTGCATAAATTCTGTCCTTGTCCTACATCAATGAAAGAAATCTTGGCAGATCCACACAGTCATTCATAGCTTTCATCTCCTTGTCCCTTTTCAAATCACTGCTAAAACACCCTGTGTTGACTTCAGGTTTTTGCTTATTTTGCTTAATTAGGGAACAGTGAAACTAGAAAACTGGCAACTTCAGGCTTGTCCAGCAACCTGTAAGCATATCTAACAACTTGCTCCCATAATTTTGATGGAAAATTTTTAATCTATTGACCTATTTTTATATGGTTGCATTCCAATGACTGTAAAGGGCTCACCCTTCGGTCACAATGTTATGAAAGCAGTCATTGAAGTCATTTAGTAGTCAATGAAATTTTTGATGGGCAAGCTAGACCAAACAGGGTTCTTAAATGGTAGCGACTTTGGTGAAATTAGACACAACAAATTCCAGTAGTACATGGCAGGATGTACAAACACATCAACAGTAACTAACACAAAGTAATGAATTACTGAGCTTTTTGCTTGTGAATAAAAACCTAGGGCTTTCCCTTAAAACATTTTGGTGACATTAATAAAACACTTCCAGTGGGGAAAGGAGGATGGATTGTTAAACATCTTGGTTTTAGGTATGTATGTAAGTCAGTGTTAAAATTGGGTGGTTTGGGATTATGTTTCATACTGAAATCAGCAATCTTTAAAGCATTTGGGGACTTTCAGCTTGTCACTCTGAATTATGTTAAAAAATAAATTATGTTTATTCCACACACATGCAAATATTTTTCTTTTTCATGGTTTTAATTCCTTTTGCATTAATGATGCTATATTTGGATGGGAAATTGATGGGATGAACAAATGTATTTCACATCAGTCCAGCAAAACTATGAAAATCTTGCACACACAAACATGATTTACAACTAAAAAATATTATTTACTTGTATACATCCAAAACAACTGGAATAACATCAGATTCACACAAATGGTGCAACTCTTGTTGCACTTTAAGCATGATTTGTGACTAATATATTATTTTGCAATAGTAAACAGTGTAGCAAGGCCACAGACATCTCAGCCTCCAGATTCCACTCCCCTGTGGAGCATGCTGTTTATCTAAGATTATTTAACTCTACTTTGTTTGATATTGATCTGCAGCACAAACACAGGCAAACTTCAAAGTCTAAATTAATTGGAGAAGTTTAAGTATTTCTAGAGGAAAAAAATCACAATAATATTCTCTTATCTTTTACCTCATTTGTCAGATACATTTGCTAATATATTTTGTTACTAAAGCTGTGATTTCTTTTTCATTTTTGTACTTCTATTAAACAAAAAAAAAGCTGGGCTTAGAAAGGATTACATCTGATATTGCTAACATTTCCTGGAAATGGAAAACTGTGATAACAGCTGCTGTCTTGGCTCATTTTCAGTTGGGTTTTTTGGTTTGTTGGGTTTGGGCGTTTTCGGTTGGTTTTTTGTTTTGTTTTATTTTGGTGTTGGGTTTGTGGGGTTTTTTTACTGCAGCAACGTACAAGTATTTATTTTGTTTTATTTTGGTGTTGGGTTTGTGGTTTTTTTTTACTGCAGCAACGTACAAGTAGTTCCAGCTATTCCTAGTTGGCCTACATCATTAGTAAAGCATCACGTCAGCCAAATGCTTCCTTTCCAATCAGAGCCCTTCCTCCACTTACTGACTTGTTGACTTTCTGAATAGTATTTATAGTAACAGCACTTACATTGTACAATAAATGCTCATTTACAAAATAACTATAAGCTAGCTGCCTATGGAAGCTAGCTAAGAAGAATCTATATTTTATGCTAAAGCACAGTGCCTTCAATGAGAATCAAGAAAATCTTTTCTGAGACATGATGAGTTGAAATGTCTCTAGATTAGTATTCTTTTTAAATTCCAAGCATACATGCTCTCTTCTTGGATTGAAACATTCTTCTGCAATCTCTGCAGCACTGTAGCATTGTAAAGTGATAAACACTCAGCAATACTGATGAAAAATAGAAGGAAGAGCCAAGTAAAGCAAGAGACAAGGAACTCGAAGTGTTGATAGTGTCAAAAAACAGGTCTGTGCCTATTCAAAGATTTGGTCTCCTTAAGTTATATTAATACTTTCAGCTTGAATGTTTTAAAGTGCTTTGAAAGATACATGTTATTTTTTTTAATTATGTTTCAGTTTCAAGTCAGGGTGTTAATGATATTTTATTTTTTCGGCCAAATCTATGCCTCTTTCTTTGGTATCAGCTTCCAAAAGCAGTGTTATATATGCAGTTATCTGTCACTATGCCAAAAGTTTGGATCTATTTTGTATCAAAACAGATAATAATAATAATTCCCCCTATGACATTTGTAACTTCAACAAATCCTCCTTTGTGAATTTTTGTGTAGGGAGTAGCACTTCCCTTCGTTGCATTTGAAATGGCTGGTGAAAAGCTCTGCCAGCCCAAGGGGATCTCTGCACCATTTCATATTCTGGGATTACTCTGTGCTGAGCAACTGCAGATATTCCACCCTGAGCAACCTGATCTAACTGTGGAAATGGACCTGACTTAGAGCAGAGCATTTGGACTAGATGGCTCCAGAGGTCCCTTCCAACATAATTTACTCTACGAGCTCTTCTTTCCAACACTCTGGCTTTGAGACCAGCCTGTATGAGGCCAGTTTGCATGTCTGTGTGTATATAATGTAGATGCATCCTAAGAAACATTTGAAACTGATGTCCACATTGCTCTGAGCCTTCAGAAATGGAACACAGGGTCCTCTGTCTGTGTTGGTAACAACCAGAAGTCATAACCTCCCATAACCTCCTGGTTGCTCTTCCTTCCCCTGAGTGAAATGAACTGGCAGTGTCACCCTGTTTCTTAGCAGACAGGAGGGGTTCAGACTGACTTTTCACAGACCTTCAGTTAAATGAACAGGTAGACCAAACTGCCTCATCCTTCCTGGAGCTGACAATTTCAAAGCACAGTTCTGAATCACAGTGATAGTTCTGCAAAGGAGCCTTCCTGCCTCTCCCCACACTGACTCATCAGGGGCTTTCATCTTCCCACTCCAGTCAGGAAAGCCAACACCTTCTATGACAATTAAAATTAGCCTATCAAGAAGACTTTGAAAAATTAATTAAGCTCGGAATTGTACCTGAGCAGTGAATTTATGTGATGTGGACCCTGAGATAGATGCATGACAATCTACAGCTAAAATCAGTTTCCATGTATTTCTTTGTATTGGTGATGAATCCTAGAAGGAAAAAAGTCTTGAAATTTTCCTCAAAATATTTTAATGCTAGTTAGTACTGCTTAACTGTATTTTGTTACATGACAGGCTCAATCTCATTGCTGCTGGGTTTTTTTTGAAGTAAAAATTTTATTGGGTTAAGTGCCCAGCATATTGCATTACTGCAATCATTCCAACTGCTGAAAATGCCTGTTGGTTTGACTAGAATGAACTGAGCCACTTAAAACTTATTTTTACCATAGTTATATTTTACCATAAATAGTACTTTCATCACTGACAATAGAAAGTTAAAAAGCATGGTTTGTGACTGGTAACTTCCATGACTTGGAGCAAGTCACTTTATGTTTCAGTATCTTTGTTTCTCAAGATTCAAAAAGGAATCTTTCCAAGTAGGTTTACTGATTTGTATATAAAAACAACCAACAATGAAAGAACCAAAAAAAAAAAAAAAAAAAAACCTAAAATAACCAAGACATTATACAAGAGCTCTCTGTTGTTAATTAGTAGTACTTCAAAAATTTCTGCTAGGAATCATTTATTCCAAGACAACAGGTTGAAATATATGTGTGTGCCTATATGCACTTAAAAGTTCATCAGTAAAGAATAAAGGAACGGCCTTTGAGCTACAATTTGATTTAAAATGTTGCCTAAGCTGTGGACCTGCAAGAGCTGTCTTCACAGTCTCTTCAGAAATCTCTTTTAAGTACTGTTCTGTCCTCCAATACTAAACATTCCTTGGATATTTAACATTTGGGGAAAATCTAATATCCCAAGATCTATGACATCTCTTCAACAACAGGTGTATAAAACCCCTGGTTTTAATTTGTGGTTTCATTAAAGCAGAACCTTTGGAAAAATCACCACCAGGAGTATGCTCTGGTATCTGTAAAATACTTGCAAGTGACATATTTGGGGGATTAAAACACCCTCTTTTTGAGATCTGGCCTGCCTTGAAGTGAAATCTAATAAACTGAAAGAATGTCTCAGACACTTTTAGATGCTAACAAATGTCCAGAGTTAAGAATAGCTCTGACTGAGCTTTAAGGATTGATTTACCTTTCTTGTCCACTCTGGGACTTCAAAACTGCCATATTAGGCTCTTAGTGCATTGAGAGAAACTTGCTTGCCCTTCTCTAATATAATAATATTTTATATTTGTATCATTACTCTAGTGAAATTTGAAAATGAAATGACATGCAATACAAATAGCACCAGAATTTCTTTAATATCCTGAATCATTAATAGAAGCAAGTCTAGACTCAAATACAAACCACAATTTGAAGCAAAATTCAAATCCTCTTCTGTTCCCTGCCAAATGCTGAGTTCAGTCCCTGAGGCTCTGAGCAGGGTTTCCTCGGCTACAGCAGCTGGCATCGGCAGCGCTGGCGGCAGCACAGGGAATGCCTCTCCTGGGCTTGGTGTGCTGGGTGATTTCATCAGCTAACGCAGGCCTTGACAGGTGCAAAGCCTTCCACTTCACTTTAAGGACCATAAAACCTTTGGTGCATGATTTGGGAGATTGGGAACTAAGTTTTTGATCCAGGAAGGGAAAATGAGAACTTTTCCTGATTGTAATCTTCTAGATCTGTGTAGTCCTTCAGTGTGTTTCTTCTAAACACAGAAGTAACATTCGTTCTGAAAAGAGTTCTTGATGCATGCTGAATCTGCCAGACATTTCACTTTGAAGCAAAGATATGACAAATGTGCTTCCTAGCATTTTCATGTTGATTTATTCTTCCTCATAAAGGACAACTTCATAAAGAAGTTGAATGAGATCCATGTTCACACTTTACATAGGCAACATTTTTGTGGCTGACAAAGTTGGCTTCTCATGCAAACTAACTTGGAAATGAAGTCAAACCAGAGAAGGGCATGCTGAGACCGCTATACTTCAATGGCTATGTTTTTCCAACTAATCATCATTAGTATTGTGAGTAGATACTTATCCTTAAGTGCATTGGGCAGATCATTCTGACTCATCCATTTAGTGGATGTTGTCCTCTTGGGTTAATGATTATCTTTTTTGACTGAAAGATCTGTTAATTCCTATAACTACATAGGGTAGCTATTTTAGTACTTACTAGGTGACCTCGATGCTGACATAACCTTTCTAGTATTGTTGGTTGTACCTTGTGTCATGACATTAGTGTGAATTATGGCTGTCTTGAGGATATAAACCTTCATATAGCACAGATGGTCTGTAGGAAGGAAAAATTGTAATGACAGTCTGCACATCACACATTCAGTCTTCCTTTGCAGACTATTGCCTTTATCATTGCCTCATTCTCTTAGGCACCTTTTAATCAAGCATCTAAGGCATCATTTTTTTGTACAGATCATGCTCTATAATAAAGATTGTAACATGCAATTCTGGAAAATACCTCTACTACCAGCATTATTACAGTGTCTTATTGGCCTTCTCCAAACTTCCTTAGCAATGTATCACCACTGCTTCCAGACACCTGATTTTTTTACTACTTCTTTGAAAGAATGATGAAAGCTGCGTAAGCTCATTAGCAGAGCATGTGTGTAGGCTTAAAATTACAGATAATAGACAAATGGTTGGAAAGTCAGTAATTCCTTTACATATTTGCCAAGACTTAGGTCAAGGTTCAGGGTTTCCTTTGCTCAAACTGGTGAAATCAGAAATACCTCCAGGTGTTCTGGGGAGTGCTGGCAGTAGACATGCAAGACAGGTGATGAGGCACAGTTGATCTTGGTTATTTTCTGCAAGAGCAAACCATGTTTACCCTAAATTGCACTCAATTGTGATGTACTTTTCTTTTTACATTAATATTTTGTATAAGCCAATCCTTTTTGTTCAATAGTTCTTGGTGTTTTCTATGCAGCTCTCATAATCTGTTCTTTCTAACATTACAGTACAGATTACATTGTAATAAATTCTGATGTCACAGCCCTGGCTTGTCAGTGAAAGTAACAGTTCATATGTAGGAAAACTTTCATGTGCTTAAAAAAAATACTACCTTTCCACTCAGAAGCACAGCCCTTGCATGTCACATCTGTATTTATGTAATCATTTCACAAGCAGCAAAGTGACACAAATGTGTGTAAGCAGTTTGAAAAACTGATATACACACAATTAACTTGGAATGCAGTCAGATATATTACAGGAAAATTCAGCAAAAGGATGATTTTTACCCAAGTCCACCAGCTCTTTCTCCATAAGCATGGTTCTTCAGTTTTTACTGGTAACAAAGTCACAAACTTTAAGTCCAGATCCTTGGCCTTAGACCCAGTAAGGGATGAGAGGATGGGCACAGTTGAGCATCTACATCTCATTGATCCAGGGATCTGGAGGCAGCAGTGGGAGCAAAATCTGTCCTCACCCTTGTGTGAGCTGTTTCTGCCTGATAAATTGGTTGCATTGTTTTGGCAAGTGTGTCTCTAGCTGCCTGGCTGAGAGTGTCAATGAGCAGGTAGCATTGTTTGGGGTGCTAAATGTTGCTCATGGGCACATTGTCACTGCTGCCCCGAGTGAGGCCACTTGCTGCTTGCAGCAGTGTGACAGTGTGCTTACCCTACAGCAACGTGACAGCTGCCACACACGGCCACTACACCACACCAGGTCTGAGTATGTTGTGCTCCTACCAAATTACTTCTTATAAGTCTTAGAATATATATTCAGATGATTTTTCAGATACTATTCAGAATATTGTTTTAAAGCCAAATGGAATGTATTCTCCTCCTTTAAATCTCGCAGCATATTTGCAGGTGAAGTTATTTCTTATTGTTCTTATTTTCTTGTCACAGTTGTTCATGCTGATTTTTGAAGAATTATGCTCTGTGTGTATGAATATGTACCACTCTTGCTAGTCCATGTTAGAGAAAGCACCAGTAAATATTACTGCATCCGAGGACTACAATAATTTGTCCTTCTGACATTGACTTAATTTTACACATTTTTTCAGGAAGCAGAAATTCAGTGAGTACCATGTTATACTCCAAAAATCTCTTTTAGGCCAGATGACATTCCCAGCAACAACACAAGTGTGTGAATATGATGTCTACATGGAGCAACCCCAAGCCAATGCCTATTTAAGATTTCAAACCATAACAAGTCTAGATTAAGTCACGTTTTGCAGATAAGCACTTATGCATCTTGCAGTAGAATTTTGTCCTAAGTAAGCAGTGTTAGAAATAAAGAAGTAATGGTCTTAAGAGATTAACTGTGTAGGACAGAGTCCATATTCATCTTATAATAGAATGTGTTTTCTTTATTTTTATTAGGATTTTTTCATATGTACTGAAGTAATACATACATAAATTTTGAAGGCATACAAAGCTGAAGCCTGAGCAGAGCCTTAAAGAGATACTAAACCCATCCGATTTGCAAATTGCACTCTGCTTCATGCCACAGAACAAAGTTACTAATAGAGGCACAGTGACTGACCAGCAATTGCAATTTCCTATGTCATTATTTCAAAGTGTAAGACTAACTTCAATATAATTTTTTTTTGTGTTTTATTAACCAGTTAACTTAGGCGATGGGATAGACTACAGCCAGCAGAAGCGTGAAAATATTGGAGTTCTCATCCAAGAGACACTGGAAGCCTTTGAACGCCATGGTGGAGAAAATGCTTACAGAAGCATTAAATACATGATCCCTACTTACTGGTCGTGCCTTTAAACCGAATTGCATTAAATGAGATGATTCCATCTGTGTTCTAAAAAAACTGTGTCTGACTCTGTATGGCATCTTGTTAGTCATGCTTTATTTTCTCTACAGCTGCTAAAATAGTGGCTTCTGGGGCATTAGAGTGTTAGCACTATTGTGAACAAGGCTTTCCAATACATAAATAGTGTCTGTTCCTTTGATTACAATGGTGTACTGTGCTTGTTTGTTCCCTGAAAGAATCGCTCCTTTATAACAGAGCTGACTCGAGCAGGAATCTGAGTTAAACCTTCACTTGTATAGACAATAAAACTATAATTTTCATACACGATTCAGCAATTGCTGTTCTGTGTCCGCTTGCCCTGAGGGTGATGTCAGAGGCTGTAACAAGAAGAGTTTATGCTGACTGCTTAATAGGTGTTTGTCATGGAAGAGAAACACCAGTTCAGCAATGCCTCTCTAGCAGCTGTGCCGAATAATGTGCACTGACATAAAATAAAACTGTTGAATATATATACCAATTACAGCGGAAAAATTTATATTGTCCATTATAAAGCAGTGTCATTAAATTAATCCAGGTTTCTTACACACTCCTGATCTCAGCTTCCAGGTGTTTATCTTTCATGGAACTTGGGTTCCTCTTGGTGAACATAAGGGACAATCACAGTTTTGAATAAAAGAAGCCCAGAAAATACTTGAATCAATCAGGTGGAAGATATAGCGTATATAAAGTAGCAATCCCTAGCGACACTCTTAATCTGAGTAAACACAGAATATACACACATGTTTTTAAAGGGCACTGGGTATTTTTTGTAACTGCAAGGTTGATATTGCTTTTCTCTTATTATGGTATGTATGTGTGCAAACAATGTAACTATTGTTGCAGGAATCCCTTACAAATTCCTACTCAGTTTCTTCCTGCATACCCACAACACAGAACTGATATAATCATGGATTTAAGCAAGGCTATTGAGATTGACTTTATTGCTTTTTAAGCATTTCTATGGAATAAATTTACAAAAAAATAAAACAAGTTCTACAATTCTCAAGGACAACAATTTAAAATCATTGAGTCAGCTCAAAACAAATCAAAGATACAAGCTTTGCCTAAAAAGCATGAGATTTTTAAAAGTACAGACTTTGGGCTCATTTTGCTTTTGTTTTGGTTACTGGAAACTCTAAAAATGTATGCAAGTTGCACTTTCAAGCATTCCTCTGTAACTGTTAGAGCCTGAAATGCATTCTTTGGTGTTAGGTGCATGAGACTTTTTCCAAGTGCTTATCCATATCCATATTCACACCTACAAGACTTGCCCGAGTGAGAGACACAGCCCCTACGCTGCCCTGCTCTCTTGGATGTGTGCTGGAAGTGTGGGGAGAATCTTCCCACCTGCTGAAACTTTGAGCTATATCTGTCGTTAGACTGACATTACATTTGTCTTTTTCTGTTCTGTGCTGTCTTCAGTCTCACGAATTTTTTTTTATTCTTCTCTTTCCTGTAATTGAAAAACAAGTGAAGATTTTTACTCTTCCCACCTTTTTGAGGAACTGCAGTATCAAGTGATGCCACCAGCCACGAGCACTCACCAGCCCCCAATTTAGGCATGACTGCTGGAGGTGTGCCTTTTACCCAAGCTCTGGAGACCTTTCTTTTCTATTTGTTTTTTGGTCCTTTCTGAGTTTTGTTTTACACAGTTTTGCCAGGGGTTTCGCTCGAGTCCTTAGAGTTTAGACAGTGTCTATCCTGTGTCCAACACACACCTGTGATGGATGAACACATCCAGAATGCTGCCTCATGTCTAGGGTATCTGTAAATCTTTCACCTTCTGGCCAGAAAGGATGATGAAGTCTGGCTGTAGGCCCATGCCTTTGGAAACTCAAGAGCTTTGTCTTCAAACCTCACAGCACAGAGGCTAGCAAGATACTGCAGGAGAGGTAAGGCCACATCTTCCCTTCCAAGAATGCCTTTCTACACAGCCACCCTGGCACTATCAGCACAGCTTTTGCTTACAGTTTCTCCCCATTTGCCCTGCATTGTCCCTGGCACCAATGAGCCATACTTTTTCATTTACTGGCGCCTATGGGTTTGGTTACTGTGGCATTGCAGGTTTCCCATGAGTACAGAGTGTGCTGGAGGACTGCTGCCCAGAGGGAGCTGAGTTATTCAGCTCAGAAACAAACCAAGCCCTTCATAAAAGGAAAAATCCCAGGCCACCTTTCACTCCTCAGCTATTTGTATTCTTTCCTTAAGAGAAAGTCCAGTACTGCTCTTTGCCTGAGATCAAAAAGCTCCTCAATAGCTGGCATCAGTTCCACCACTGCTGGGCTCCAGCCACAGAGCCACTCGCAGAAGGGACAGTGTGGTAAAGGGCTCTTGTCCCTGGGGTTTCCCCATCCCCTCACCCCTCTGCATTCCCAACAGCACTGCTGAGGATGAGAAGAAGTTTCAAGCTCCTCACCAGCTTTGTAACTCTGTTCCCTGACTCCGTCTTTTTGCATCCCCTCTCCTTTAGCTCAACTAGGACAAGACTGCTGACTGACAAAGAGACACCATGGAAAACAGGCACCTTGTGAAGCTGCAGGTTTGCCCAGACCTGATCTCCTCAGCCCTGTGCTCTTTCTTGAAGATTTCTTTCACAAGACATTGGTTCAACAAGGGGTGACCTTATGGCAAACCATAAGGGCAATGGAAGTCGTACCCATTAACATCAGGAAAAATAGGCTTTAAAGCAAAATGCTTTTATTTGCACCTTCAGAATGGGAGCACTAGCCTCTCATACTATTTCTATGCCTGGGCCATTGCTTTAAACAGGAACGTTCTCCCATAACATTATTATTTCTAGGAGCTGGACTGAGAAAAAGAAGCATGATAAAAACCACAGGTTGGTAATTTAGAAACACTGAGAATAAAACTATTTTAAGATGTCATTTTACTAAGTCAAACTGTAGGCCTGTCAACCTTGACAGTGTCCCTTTAAGCATGATCAGCAGCATATTTATAGGCAATTACAGCACAGCTCAGAGCACTTTATAAAGCACAAGATCAAGGACTTCTTAAGCATACAAATAATACTATATCGTTCAATACACTGCTTAGCTATTTTACTAGACTAAAAAAATGGAATTATGGTTAAAAATTAGTAACTGCCTCCCTTTTTACCAAATGTAATTGTGCTCACTGACACTAGGGGCAAGCCAGTCAACACTTTCTAATTGTAATCAATTAAAAGGCACTCTGAGCCAGGTGTTTCAAGGGGCAGTGCCATTTAGGGTAACTTGGCTTTGCAGAATTGATGTGCTTTGTGTTTTACTCTGAGGTCTTCTGTTGCTTTCCAGCGATTGCAAGGTAAGTAGTATCAGTAAAGGAAATTGTGGACAGTTAAATAAGTCATAAGTGCTGGTTTTTGGAAACTAATTGTTTGAGATGTCTATAGTTTATATTGATAAGCGTGTTAGATAGGTTGATTGGTTTAGCTTGATGAATAAAAAGCATATGGCAACATTAGGGGGAAAAAAATCTACTGTGGCTGCCTTTGTCTTGCATAAGCATCAAAATGGGAATAATATGTTTTTGATGATTCCTCCCCAAAGCTGTGTAAGGGAACTCTGTAACAGGTGTCAGAGTTAGGTAACTCTGGGTTTTTATGTATGTTGGCAGGTGCTGTAAAGCAGTCACTGTGCAAGCTGTTGAGCCACTGAATGCTACAACCTGCCCACATGAAGGTGAGCAGGGGCAGGAGTGGCTGGGACTGCCTGTGGGCTCCTGCAGAGGGGCAGAGCCTGGCAGAGGATGGGGCAAGCTGCTGCCAGCACTGGTGGTGGGGAGCTGGAGCCAGGCTTCTCGCTGGTAGCTTTCCAGTGTTTCAAAGGGATGGAGCTGCCAAAAAAGTTTGAAAAGGGCCTCCCAGAAGTCAAATACAAAAGGGCTATGGGAAACTGTAAGTGGGAGGGAAGGTATGGAACCCTAGCTGAGGGTGTTTGTGCATGGGGTGCAGGGAGGTGTAGCTGCAGCCAAGCAGGGCAAAAATAAAAAGCTAGAGCAGACACTGTGTGCTTTCCTAATCCTGTCTGGAGACCCTCTGACTTCCAGAAAAGCATTCTCCAGTCTGAGGGGCTCTGCAGGCAGTGGGGCAGTTCATTTTTCCACTCATCTGTAACATCCTGTGTTTTCTGCCTTAAATAAAAGCAGTGATGTTTGTGGGAACTCCATATAAAGCCTGTCTGCTTGCAACCTCTCAGAGCTGCTTTGTGCCTCCTGGAGACCGGGAGAGGAAGGTTTATGCCCTGGCAGGACAAGAAGTTCCCTGCACTGGCCCCATAATCCTTCCGGCATGTGAGGGGAGGGAAGGGGAGCGTGTGTGGTGGGGCATATCTTAGCTGTTCTTGTTCTTGCCTAGCAAATCCAGCCTGGGTATGCCTGTGGGTCTCCTGGCTGAGAGCTCTCCCCTCCCTGGGACAGTGTGGTGGCTTCTGTCGAGGTGGGTGGAAACCTGCCTGAGCTGAGGGAGCAAACTGCAGCCTCAAGGGAGAAAATAGTGTGTTTATTGTGAAGCTGGGAGTCAGATTTTGTTTTGACCAATGCTCAGGAGTGAGTTGAGCAACTCTTCTGAGCTGTCAGCTCATAAAGCCCCGTGCTCTGGGTACTCTGGGGGCTGTGGATGCAGCAGGACAGGCTCAGTCTGCCCAGTGCGAGTGATAGTAACTGCTCCCCTTTCCAGCCTTTCCCATTAGCAGCAGAAGCACATGATCTTGGCCACTCTGCTGTGGCACACGCCAGCTGGGCAGGTACTGCAAGTCCCTTTCCTCCAGCAGAGGGGGAAGGGGAGGGTTGCTCAGATTTTTTGCTAACAGGGCCCCTCACATAGAGAGAAAACTTCAAGCTACAGAAGGATGGGCACCTTCATGGAGGAGAAAGCTCAGGGCAGAGTCCTGTTGGTGTGGCCGTGGCCAGGGACACTGGTGGGGCTGTACCCTCTCCGCTGCCCCTGGCGCGGTGGGTGCCTGTGTCACAGGAGTCTCTGCGTGGGCTGTGCTGACCCTGCTGGGGCAAGGGGTGAGAGGGATGAAAGGAACTAATCCTGGTGCTTTGCAAATGCTGAAAGAGAAGTTAAATCCCAGCCTCCTTACTCTGCCTTGGTGAGGTTAATGCATTGAGGTAATGGGAAGAAAGGGAGCACCTAAACAGAGGATCTCAGTGCTGGGTCTTGTACGGCTGCCTTAAGAAAAGAGTGTGACATACCCTTAGTTTATAAAGTGATCTCAGCAATCCAAACTTCCTGTGTTCATCTGCATCAGCATAATGTTTTGGCAAAAAAAATAAAATCAGAGGTTAAGGCTGTTGGAGGGCAGAATGGGATCAGCTGCACACCAGCTTGCTGTTGCAGCTTGCTCTGCAGCACTGTGGGAACCTGTTGATCTTGGGTCTCATCTCTGCACCTCTTCCACCTCTGTAGCCATACGACACACAGTTTGGTATTTATACCGCAATACTTAATGTGATTACAGGTAAATGTGTGGGTGCTTTTGGTAGTATACTTCTCTACAATAACTTCTTACAGCCACTAGTGTCCATAGCCACTGCAGCTCTGTGACTGCCACAGAGTCATGCTAACCTTGCATGAAATCACATTGCTTGCTGACATGGGTAGAGAGATCAAAGAAAACCTGTGCGTGAACTCCTCAGAACACATCAGAGCCCATGGAAGTCTCCACATCACGAGCACATCCTGTCAACATGTACAACAGTGTTGGATGCTGAGGCACACTGGGTATAGGCAGGCAAAATTCATGTCTGACATAAAGCATCTACCTCATGTTGCACACTATTGCATTAATCAGGTGGTCTGGCTTTAAATGTGTGGTCCATCCAGTTTTGTATCAGATTTCAATGTCTGTTTTCTGGGTGTAATTTCTAAGCCCTTCCCTAAGGAGCAATTACCAAAAAGCAGTTTGGCTTACCTACCTCCAGCCCTAGAAGCAGGGAATGATATCGCTGCACCTCACCATCTCCATCTTGTGCATTAATTCCATTACTTCATTTTCTCATGTTTTTGCTTCCCGCTTCTCCTGGGTCCCTGTGGTGCTGTGCTGAGCTGGAAGAGATGCTGAGGGAGGTGGGCAAGTAGGGGGGCAGCTGATGAGAAGAAACCAGGAGTGAGCAGTGATTCCGGCAAAGGCTTTTTCTTTGCAGTTTATGTTTTGGAAAATGTGAGTTTTGGGGAACTTGCATGTTTTTCACCCCAGAGCTGCTCCCTGGGCAGTAGCTAAAGCAAAACATCTCTGGAATAAGTCCCCTCCATCCTCTTCCTGCATAATGCTGCAGTGTATTGGGAGAAAAACATCAGCTCTGCCGCAGGTGGGAGACAGGAATGAGAGCAAATGGTGGGAAGCTCTTGGCTTGTGAACAGTGAGAGTCTGCATTTCCTGAGCTTTCTGGGCCCCTGCAGCTGCACATCCCAACCCCCTGCCTCTCTGGGCCACCATTTGTCCCCCCAGCTACAACCTAGATGCTTTCAGTGGCTGGGGTTTTCTGGGTTTTTGGTGGAAGAGCCTTTCTAGGCTCTACTTTTGTGAAGGGCCAGACAGATGCCCTAGTGCTGTGATGTGGAGCAGCCTGGGACTTCTCCCCTCACTTCCTATGTGACTTTCAAGGTGTGCTTGGAGCTGCTGATGCTGATGGGTAGGGAATACATGTTTAACACCCATCTCCTTCAGGCACTGCCATCTCTGCCCCAACATACCCATGGCAACATGCTGTCTTGGTGGATGAGATGTAGTCACCATCACAGCTGGGGTATGATCAGGCATCACAGAGCTGAGCCTGGCTCCTCCTAGCCAGCATCACAACTTGATGAGACTCTCTCCCCTTTTCCTGCAGGGGCCAATGCAGCCAGTGTTGGTGGTGTTGTTGCAGTCTGAAGCAAGTGTGTTCCCCAGCACATGCTGGGCAAGAGACTCCAAGGTGGGTGGTCTGCAATTCCCCACCTCTTTGGAAAGCAACTAAATTCTTTCTGAGTTAAAAAAATAGTACCTAGCAGAAATAGTACTTTAAATCCACTACTGCAAGTCCAAAGATAAACCCCAAATCTCTTTCAAAATGCTCTCAGTGCAGCGAGAGGAAGTACTTGGAAGCCCTCGTTCAGCCCCACATTTCACGGTGTGAATTATTCCTCAGCTATTTACTGGAAGAACTCCATGCCTGAAACTTTTTTTATTAACACTGAATCATTTATGTCTGTTACAAAGGAAGAAATTGCTACTGCACTGCCTCAAGAATCTAAGTAAAGGGAACATCTGCTCTAAACTGCTTGCATCTGATTATTGCTTGCTATGCATTATTACTTACAGGAGTAATGTGACTAAATTAAAGCTTTCTTGTGTCTGCCTTTATGCATTGCTTTGGTATAAAATGTGTGCCTTGCTTAAAATCAACCTACAGCTAAAACTATGTCCGCATAGAGCTGAGCCCACGTGTACTTAGATGCAATTAAGGGGACAATCGGAGCATTCTGAAAGATTTCCTTTAAAAGGCCTTTTGTTCACTCCCCCATAGGGGCTGGGTGTATAAGCGCGTAAAAATGCAACATTAAGGAAAAAACCCTCTGTGAAGAATTCTGTAGAGGCAGAGCTCTGTTTTCAGTAGCTCAGCAGCTGTCTGTATTCAGAGCCTGGGGAATGACTCGTGTTGTGAGGGTGATGATAGTTTTGATAGGCATCCCCCACATCACAAGAATGTTTCTAATGAAGGAGGAAAAACCCACCAGAAACATTCCAGGGCTGCAAAACCTGCAAGCAGCCAAAGCCAGCATCCAAGCTGCTTTGCAGAGACAACAGCAGCAAATCCAGCTGCTTCTGCAGAAGAAAGTTAGTGGTTATTTTTCTTTTCCTTCTTTTCTGAAGTGCATGCTGTCTTACCAATGAGCTTAATTGATTGAAAAAATATCTGGAAAATAAAGCTCTTGAACTTGCATACCTCGAAACCTACCAGCGTCATGTGCATAGCAAAGGCCACGTATCTCACAAAATACCACAACATTTCACAAAGAAGGTTTAAGAGCTCCAATTGAATAAAGCTTTCTCTGTGAAATATTGTTATGGATCTACAATGCAGTTAAACCCTCTCTGGGAAAAAAAAAAAGGTATTTCTCTCTCAGAGGCAGCAGTGTAACTACCACTGAGGCCTCATTAATAAGTTTTTTTTTCCTTATTAGTAGAAGAAAAAAAATCCTCAGCACAGAAATTTAAACTAGTAAATTCTGACCATTTGCTTTTGAATTCTACACATATCTATCTATATATATAAATCTATGTAACAGTGCTCTGGCCTTCTTTAAGGCATGGATCCTCCTACTTAAATCCAGTCATGACAATAACAGGGCCTAAATTAACTTGCTAAGACTGTTTCCTATCAATAATTTTGTTACTGATATAGAGCAGGATTGATTTTTGTGGTCTGTGTTATAGCAGCTTTTAATTACAGGACCATTTTGGTACCACATGAAGTAGGAAAAATGAGCAGTTGCAAACCTGCAGTGTTCTTTCATAATGGTGGAGGGGGGGTTATACTTAAAGAAAAGTAGTATTCTTCTGCTTTCAGCAGGGTATTGTAAACCTTTTACTCAAGCACTTCTTGGCTTCTGAAGAAGATGGTTGCATTGCCTCTGTTCAACGGCTTCCCTTCCACTCACAAATATTTTCAACTCTTTATTACCATTGTGTAGCATTGCACTGTATTTTCACATCTCCCATATTGCTATTGTTATGTTTGGGGAATGGAGACGGATGGTGTGTTGAGTGTGTGATTGGTTTCTCCACAGCCCTCACTCAGGGTTGTTTTCTATAATTTGTTCAATAGAAGACAGTTGTACAAACAGTAGTTTTTAATTTCCAATTTCACTTTCAAGTTTCTTATGAAAATTTAAATGTTTTTCTTAAATTATATAGAGCAATTTCATTTGCTTTGCCTGAGATACTTCCTGACATTTGTTTCCTCTCCCTCCCGTGAAACCAAGGCACTGACCCTCCTGGGCTGCCTGGTCCATGGGGATACACACAGTTGTCATCCTGAAGGCTCAGGGAAAATACTGTTCCCTCATAAATGTTCCCAAGTAAACCTCAAAGGGCAGATGCTGCCACTGAGGTGCAGAAAGGTCAGCAAACTTGACTGGGAGTAGGGTGAAATGAGCTGTGTGCCGGTCCTAACTGGAAGTTGGGCTTGTGAGGAAAGGGGTGGAAATGCCCTGAAAGCTGTGGTCTCCAAGAAGGTCAGTGAAAGGACCTTTCCCAGTACCAATGGGAGTGTTTAGCAGCCACCACACCCACCTGTGCATGGCCATGGTGGTGGTCAGGTACCTGCTGAGCCCAGTCCTGTAGCACCCACCAACCTGTTCCTGGCAAAAGCAGATGCTCAGCGTGCCCAGTGTGCACTGAGCTGCCAAAGTCTCTGCACATCTGCTTCCTTCCTGCCATGACAGATGGTTGCTACAGCCGGGAAAAGCAGCTGGCAATTGGCATTGGCCAGGATCGGTGGCTGATAGGAGGAGGATGATGCAGCAGCAGGGCAAGGGTGATTTTTTTAACTTTTTTTTTTTTTCAAGAGAGATGCCTCTGCTGCTTCTTTGGACTAGCTTTGCTCCGGGCAAGAACAGGAATGATGTATATGCTGCAAATATAAGGAGACCAGGAAAGAACTGTGACCACTCACTTCTAATGGTCAGCAAAGAGTCACTTTCTCTTTTACTCATCAGTGGACATGGTGAAGCATTACAGTGGCAGGGCAGACCACCACAGAGCTCTCTTCCTAGGGGCTGGCAGCTCCCGGGGGACAGCCAGCTGAAACCCAATGTGCTGCTGCACAGTCGGAAGTGTTGCTATTTCTGCTTTTAGCTGAGCAAACTGCAGTCACACAGAAAATGTGTGTTAGAGCAGAGAGTGAAACCCAGTCACTTGCTCTAACAAGTGCTGATACCGTGCTGGTGCCAGACCTCCTCCTTGCCTTTTGGCCTCACTGAGAGTAAAATGGGGAAGCAGTGCTATGTGACTGCTCTGGTTTCAGTTCAGCATTGACAGAACTGGCTGTAGCTGCACAGAGCCACAATTACAGCTAAATATTGCCCATCTTAGCCTTTAGATTGGCCTTCATGAAGTTAAAGGGACTATTCATGTGAAAAAAGAAGAGCAGGAACTGGCTCCTGACCCTTACCTTAAACTTACGTTGTTGCTGTGCAGTAGATTGCACTGGGGTTTTCTCCAGTATATTTATTCTTCTACTCCAAGCAGTGCTTTTGAAGGACTGTATTTGCATGTAGCCATATCTCCATCTAATAGCTGTGGGGTCTTTTCAATTGGCTTCTCTATGTTGCTTTTAATCTGTTTTACTCATTAGCTCTTAACCTGCAATTTTCTGTCTAAATCACTTTCTACAGAAAATGTCAGGAGGCTGGGGAACTCTTGCCCTTGTGTCATGTTGTGATTTGATAAAGTAGAGTGCATCTTCCTTTAAACACCGGTTAAGGTTAAAATCTGTGATTCTTACCTATTTGTTTAAGAGCTTAGACAAAACTGCTACTATCAGACAATAATAAGAATCATGAAATTGCTATGAAAGGCATTTCTTTTTTATTGTGAACTTTACACCTCTTCACTTATTTTGGTAAATGCCAATAAAAGTGCAATAAATCCAACACTGTGAATGCACATATAGAGGGTTTGCACTCCAGGCTTTGCAGCTGCCTGGCTTTCCTGCTGCATGTGCTACCCAGCCTCCTGTGGTACCAAGGACTGGCTTTTGGGACCTTCCCACCATGTGCCTGGAAAAACCCATCTTGCCTGCAGCACGTGATGCCCAAGTGCACCCTGCCATAGGCTGCTCACATGATGCCATGCTTGAGGGAGGGAGAAAAATAGCAGCAAAAAACAGGGGTGGCTGATGCCAAAAGGTGTCTGTGAAGGGAGTGGGGCAGGGACTGCATCCCTGGAATGGGGAAGAGGGTGAGGGCTGTGCTTACCTGCCCACAGAGAAGGGCTGTGAGGTGGGGCTTGTGGCACACTGGGGTCAGCCCACTTCACCTCACAGGTAAATGTGGAATTTGTGAAAGAAATTAAATTTGGGGGGCAGGGGAACCAAACATTTTCAACAGTTGCCTTTAAACTTGAATTTAACAGAGAAACCTTAGAATGTATGTTTATGCCTTATTCATTTGCTCCTACAAAACCCAATACAAATAGCAAAAATGGGAAAGGAAAAAAAACCCAACCCAACCAACAGATAAAGCTGAACAAAGCTGAAAATAACTCTCCTGTAAGACTGACTGTAACCTTGCATCTGTGATACCAGAACACTGTGGGACACCTCAGCAAGGGGAGGGACAGGCAGGGAGATGGCAGGCACCACCTCTGTTTATTCTAGAGCTAATTTGTGTCAGCACCTTCCCAGCTGGCACAACTGCTTCTGCCAAAATTTCCCAGGTACAAAGACAGTTTTCCCTCCAGCCCCAGCTGGAAGAATAGAATATTCTAAACAAGATTAATAGGTCAACCCCCAAATTTTAAATCCCATACAGGAGCCCAAAGGTGACATCTTACAGGCTTTGCTTGCTGAACTGAGAACAAGTATGCTGCAGGGTGGGATGAGCTGGAGAGGTATACCACATGGATGTGGGCATCTATGGCAAAGCTAATGAGAACTCAGCCTACAGCGCCAGCCCTGCCGTCATGTTGGCCTTTATGGTCAGAGGCTGGGTCCCAGGCTGTTTTCTGTCATTTTTGTCCCAGGCTTCTCTTTCAGGAAAATGAAACCTACCCCTTGAGCACAAAAGGCAGAGTCCTCTTCTCTTTCACATCCTGTCTTGTGTTTTCCATTGCCTTGATAACCCTGATTTATAGCTACATACAGAAGAGCAGAACCAATCTTCCTAGTTAGCCACACTCATGGTTTTTTAGCTCAGCCCTATGTTTGCTTGAATTTTCTTCATGTTATCCTTGATCCAATGATGGTCTACTGCTGCTGAGTCAATAATTACAGCAGCATTTTGGACACCAGACTAGAGAAGCAGCAGTACATGCTGCTGAGGAAGTAGCTGGTACACAGACTCTGTATGTTAGCCTTTGTCCCCCTGTTTAATGGCCTGTTTGGACTCCAGGTGGAATGTTGTCATATGGACAACTTTATAGTACAAAAAGAGAAGTACACAGCTGTTGTTTCAAGGGATGGATTCAAGCTGACCTGCAGCTGGGCAAAAATGTCTCAACAAATTATGCCTTGGTGAATGGTCTCCCTGCCAGGCCATGGAGAGGCAGATGAAATAAACTGTTCTCCCAACGAGTGCTGCTCAGATCTGGCTACCTGGTCCCAGCTTGCCTCCTCCTCTTCTCTCTGTGGTGTTTAGCTCAGCACACCAGCATGTGCTCAGAAATGTCTCTGGGCAGGGACAAAGCTCACTGCAAGCAACAAAAGATGGAGCTGAGCTCCTCTGAAATTAAGGTTCACAGGGAAGAGCTGAAGAGGCAACATGAGCATTGGAGGAACTGCTCAGCATCAAAGGGCTGAAGGATTGAGAGGTGGAAGGTGAAAAAAAATTAATGAGAACAGGAGCAAATGTTTTGGGAGGGGACCAGTAGTGTATGGGAGGAAAAAGGTATCAGGGAGAGAAGGTCAAGCCAAAGATTGATAGTGGGGAAGAAGGTGTAAGATGCAAATAAATTAAAGAGCAAAGAAAAATGCATATCCTGTAGTTGGTGGGCATGGGTGACTGAGGAGGAGGAGAAAAACTCTTGTGCTTCTGCTGCTGCAACAGGAGGATGTGGATGCTGGATCTCCTGCTCAGACAATACCTGGGAGCTGCCCACATGCTTCTGCAGGAGGTACTGATCCCGAGTATGTATTGTGGGACACCACAGTGCTGCAAAGACATTAAGTGCATACCATTGTGATACAAGACAAATAGATACTTATCCCTGTGTAGGAAAGAGAATACTGCTTAAATATTTAATTGTGTTTTGGTTTACAGTAGTTTTATGGTGTTATATCATCTAAAACATGCTCACAAAAAAAAATCAGCATTTTAAAGCCATAAATTATTCTGGTTGATTTTTTTTTCTCCTCCTCTAGATAAAAGTAACTATTTGACAACAAGGCTCCCTGAAACAATGCAGCCCATGATAGTCTCATTACAGGCTAACATATTCTCTCACATGTCTGAACCAAACCACTGAGAAAATAATAAGTGATCATTCATAAATGCTGACTGGTGGCTAATAGCATCCTCACTTACCTTCTAATCACTGAGCACAGTTAAAATAAATTCAGGATGTATGCATGCGGAAAACTCAATTGCAGTCGCATCAGAGATGAACCAAAAATGGAAGCATTCAAAATTGCTAGTGTAAAATCCAAATAATGACCTATAGTAGATGTCAGCCTGAGAGGACAACACATCCTCTGTAATCCTCTCAAAGGGACTTTGTCTTTGTGTTCCCAGCCCACACTCCAGCAAATACATGTAATTCTGTCCAAGTAGATGTACTGTACAACTGGGTGTTGAAGTCAGGTAGGAAAGCTTCTCCCAGTGAGGCCTCAGGACCTGTGATGTGTCTCCCTTTCTAGACACATCTGGATTTCAGTTCCTGTTGTATTACTGGAGATGTAAGCCAATGCATCTACTGGATAGGGAGAGTATGGTGGAAAGCCAGATGTGAGGTAGACGTGCCACTCTGTTTCTCTGCTGAGGCTGTCAAGGCCTTCAGGGCCCACTTCAACAGGGAAATATTTTAAAGGTCCATGTTTAAGAAGTATTCTGAAAAACGAAACAGGTGAAGAAGGCCTATTTACACCTTGCAGATTCCTTAGGGTGTGCTGGATGCCTCAAGTCACTGACATTTTGGAACCCAGCCCTTCGAATTTGTCACGCCTGACCTGTGATTGCCTCTTTGCATGGGGCAGCAGCGTGTACACGGTGCTGGTGTGTTACATGCACACAGCCCCAGGTGGCCAGGCAAAACAGAAGAGCTGTCACAAGTGCTGTAGTGCATGGAAATGGCAATTTTATGGATAATACTATATGCTGATTTATTAAAAGCTGTGATTCTCCAGCAGCTTTTATTGTATCATCATAAATGAACACTCCTGTATAGTACATTAAGCTGGGTAATTCTGTTGGTTCTTCACTAGCGCTGATAAAACTATAAGTAAGATTGTGTCAGGTGGGCTGGTGAGCTGAAAGTGTCATTGCTCTAAACTCATCATCAAGAGAGGGTAAAAAGCTACCTGCTCAGTGCAGTATGGGTGTTTTGCAGGGCAAGAGAACCTAGTATGGAAGAGTAAATCCTGCTGTTGGCCACATCAGTCAGTGCCAGAGGCTTACATGCCTGGAGTGACTCTACTTCAGCACCAGTGAAAATAATGGCAGAATTTGTCTCTCTGGGTTTAATGATTGGGGCAGGTAATTAGAGCTTACTGGTTCCTGCCCCTGCTCTCCTGTTGACTTGCTGTGGGACTTTTGGGTTGTAGCCTCTTTATGCCCTAATTTTCTCTTCAGTAGCATGTGAATACCACCTGTTTTGTTGAGGTGTTGTGATGCTCTGTCAATTGAGGGAACATGCCAAGTGCGTTAGACCCAGTGTGAATGGGGTATGCAGCTTTATTGGGATGTATACAAGTCTGGGAAATGTTTAAATTCCACCTCTTAAATATCTTTTGCAAATGAAACTTGCAAAAAAGCAGGGCAAGCACTGCTAACACAGCTTTGCCACACACTGTCGAGTGCTTATAAACTCTATTTATAGCTACAGTTAAAGATTCAGATATGCAAGTACTCCATTAAAAGCCCACATTAATGAGCCCTTAGAGAAAATATCTCACAAAGCCTTTTGAGCTTGTAACTGCTCAGTTGTGCAGGGCTTCTTGCTTGTTAACAATCATAAACTATAAATACTGTATACTAAACACCAGCACTTTGTGGATCACAATGACTTACCTCACCATCAGCAGTGTAAGGTGTGTGAGTGGAGAGGCGGCGGCAGCAGCAGTGGGGTGGCCAAGCTCTGCTGCAGGCTGTCAGTCTGCACATGTCGCTCACCCACTGCCTTATCTGGGGGCCTGTCTTTGCAGTACAAAGCTGAGTGGCAGATTGACTCGCAGGTCAGTATCTGTGAGTATAATTTCAGAGAGAACAATCAAACCTATTAGCTGAGAGTGGCAGAGCTTCTTACAAACGCAGCTCCAGAGCGTGGCAAGTATTTGGAGCAAAATCTAATAGATAAAAATCACAGGAGATTTTTTTCCTTTTTCCTTTGACATAAGCTAGCTGATGAGAAGTGTCGTTTGAGAGAGAAAAAAGTTGCTATATTTGATTTGTCGTTATTTCCCCATTGTCCCTTCCTGCCTATGATTATACAGTTCCCATTTTCTCTTTCTTGCCTCTCACAGAATTCCATATTTTAGGCTGTGACAGATGCTCTTGCTTAAATGTTTTTGATATATGTTTTATCTGAAATTGTTTTATCAAGTCTGCATTGTGTAAACAAACATCACTGGAGCCCATTTAAGAATAATTCTCTGTAACCTTTAATACTGTATTTCCATCCATCCACAAGTCACAAAGCACTTGAGCACTAGAGAAGGCCATTTCTGTGTTTATATCTAGCTCTCAGCAAGCCAAAGAAGCCAAGGTAGGGCAAGATCAAGTAACTTGTTGGATGCTGTTTGCTGGCTTGTTGTTGTTTGCTGTTTGTTGCTTGTTACCAACCCATATATGTCCTTGTCTTTGTGCTTTTAGTCCCATAGCCTTTCAAACAGAAGGTGCCCTCCCAAAAGGAATGATTCTGCTCACTAAATGAAAAATAAGGACAGCAGGCTTTAAAAAGCTTCAGGGCAGTTCTTACTGTTCAAATGTGTCATTGATTTCAATAGTGCGTTAGCAGGCTTGTTAAGCAGGATCTAAAGTGCTTAGCTTTATTTTATGGTGGTGAGTACCTGATTGTTCAAAATATTCACATCTTATTGTAACAGCAAACTGGCTAGTGCCATAAACTGCCCAGTGCTGAGACTGCTGGATGACTACTGAGTGCCTGATAAAACAGGGTTGTTCGCAATCAATTGGCAATGTAGGCAAAGGCAGGGCTGTGGCACTTCCTGCTGCTCTCCTCATTAATTTCCCTGGATATGCCTCGGTCTGTCTGTTGGCAGAGCATTGCTGCCTGTCCTGTGTCCTGTGCATGAGCTCCTGATGAATTCATCCCCATCAGCACCACCACATTTCTGCCCATCTGTAGGTGAGACTCGGATGCCACCTGTGCCAGTAACCTTGGAGACTGCAAGAAAAATCCTACCCAAGGGGTGGATTGCTATGCTGGGAGATCTGGGTGGGCTTCTCCTGGCCTGGCCTGGGGATCTGACCCTATGTGCAGTGAGCTGGTGGGCAGCAGAGATGAAGTCAGCCAGTCAGATGGACATCTCATTAGGCAAATCTCTCTCTTGATTCCACTGACTGTGCTGACTGACCTTCACTAACTAAAAGAAGAGCACGACTCATGGTTTCCAGGTTCCTGTCTTCAAATGTGTGACAAAATCGTATGGTGTAGAACAGCTTTAACAGCAAAGATGAAGAGAGATTCAGTCCAGAGCACATGTGTCGCCCCACGCATGTCGCCCCACGTGTAGCTGTGGATGAGAAAGCCACCAGGGACAAGCTATACCCTGACGTTGGGATTTTGGTCAGTGAGCGTAGCCTGCAGTCCTGACCCTTAGCACTCACAGGCATGACCAGGGTGGGCTTCTCCTTCTGCCTCTTTTGGCAGAAAGCATGAATCCTCAAGGAATAAGCAGGAGATCAAAGGCTAGGAAATGGTGGAGAGATGGGGCAGACATTTCTTTTGTAACCCACCATCACTTTGTATGTGTCTGGACGGAAATGGCTCTGTAGGGTCTCAGCAGGGGAAGTATGAGGGTCTGCAATTCTTACGGTCTTCCAGGAGCAGCTGGCAATGGAGCAGGGGGCTTGGAGCTTACAGTAGTGTCTGCCTCTTATATTTGCTGGAGATTGAGTGTTCAGAAGGTTCATTGCCTCATTTTTTTTGTATCTGTGTAGGAAGCAAATTCCTACCACTGAGGAATTAACCACTACAAAGCAAATGGGTCATATCCATGTTCCCCAAGCTTTAGGTGGTGTGGAAAGACAAAGAGAGCTGAATAAACCTTTGCTATCAGAGTCCAGAGACTGCCTTGCTGGAAGCGATTCCGGCTGCAGGCTGGCCCAGCCTTTAGCAGTGTTAAGTATATATGCTAAGCTTCTCTGTGAGAGCAAAAGGGAAAACAAGAGAAAATGTGGGCAGGAGGAATGAACAAAATGGTGCTGGTGGAGGCAGGACTTGTGTGTGGGACAAGGGGGTTGGAAAGCATTCAAAAGCAGGAAGCTTCTCAGAAGAAAGCAGCTGGGCTTCTGAAAAAAAAAAGTAATAACTTAAAGAATTAAGAAAATATTTTTACATTCAACTGAATTAGAGTTAGGCACTTAAGTTCATTCACAAATGTGGATCTTAGCTTCTGTGCCTTAGTTTCCCTCCCCATAAAATAACACTCACAGGATGGTGTGAAAACAAGTTCGTTCATATCTGGGAAGCATTTATATGTGATATGGGAAGTGTAGCAAAGACTATGAATATACAGTTAAAGCTGTGGGCTGGCATTGAGGCACTTGGCATCTACCCAGATATGCCATGCATCACGCAGAAGGGCTAACAGAGGAGGATACGAGAACACAGGCCAAACTTTATGAGTTCTGAAATCAAGAACATGTGACTCCCCAAAATTAGAAGTGCAAAAGCTTTGAACTCACAGAAAACTCTGAGTCTGGCATATGTTTTCTTAAACACCAAAAGGCCATGAAGGGGTAGAATATAGTGGGGAAATACTCAAAGGTATCGTTCATGGAAATTGAGAAATCTGCATTACATTGAGAATTAAATCTACTTGGAGTAGAGATGACCACTGTGGATGACTGGAGAAACAAAAAGAATAAAAAAGAGAGAAGAATATGAGACTTATAACTCAGCAGGGTCAGTGCTGCAAGAGTGGATAGAAGAGCTGGTTGTGAAAGAATAATGCAAGAAAATGATCCAAAAAACTGAGAGAGGAAAAGAAGGGAAAAGATGTCAACACAATAAAAATTTATATAAATTTGGTATATAGGAAGCCAAATGCCCATTGGGGAGACAACCATGATCTTCCTGAGCAAGAGGGAGACTACCTTGACAAAAAGGAGGATACTGCCAGGGAAGCAAATTACTACTTGTATCTCAGTATTCAGCAGGGAGAGGTGTAAAGTCTGCTACAGTTTCTCTGCATTTTTCCAAGAACAGAACATAAACAATCATTAACTCTGAAGGCTACCAGGGAATCAAACAATGGACTAAACCCACCCAAATAAAGAATTATTTTAAAAGTCTGTTGTTTACACCCCAGATTTATTTTTAAAAAGTAGATGTCAAAGGAGTGAAATCATCCAAGAAACTTAAGCTGGCTATGGGAGAGGTACCAGAGAAGTTAAAAGGAGACATTGCTGCATCCCAGACTTTTAATGGGGAATAATGGGGGGAAAAGTGTCTATCAGCTTCAGGGAGCCCTCAAGACAACTGATTCTCATTACCAGACAGGCAGGTATAACTGGACACCAATACTTTTATTTCATTAAATTTAAAAATAAAGAAAAAAAGAAACCAAAAAGGGGTTAAGAGGAATAAAAGATTAGTTTTAGCATACTCAGACTTCAAGAATACAGGGACTTAGTACTCCATGAGACATCACTGTGTAAGATGGGAGGTACGGGACTGAGTTTCTAGATGCTGGGCTTGATTGCTGAATCCAGGTGATAATAAAATCTATGCAGCAATTATTTACGGTAGGGGTGGATAATGGAGTGACATACTTATCTGTTGAACTCTGTTAGCACTATACAACTGTCACTTGGAAGAAAGAGCACAAGGAAGCAAAGACATCAAAGAAAGAGGCATAATGGAGAGCAAAGAGGAGGAAGGCTTTTGGAAGCAGAGAATGTTTGCACTGGTATATGGAATTTAACCTGAAAAAATGTGAAGCTGGAAAAAAAGAAAGACAAAGTAAAGGTGCCTTAAGGAGATAGCTGGGGCAAGTCATCATAGGGCAAGTATCTGAGGGTAGCAGCCAAGTTTCTGTTTGTGTTCCTTTTTAAGGTTCAGGGAATGAAAGATCTAGGTGTGAACATTGCAACATCTAATTTTTATGTACTCTGATGGAGTTCATAACCTTAGTGCTTGCATTTTCAGTGCTTGAGGACACAGAGCCACCCAGCAGTGGGACCCAATAAGTTGGCAATTACCCTACAAGAAGTGCTGCAGATACCTAGTGGCATAAGGTGTTTCACTAGCTCTTTCCATGTGGTGTTTGTTGTGGCACTGGAGCACAGCAGGAGCTGGGTTGCAGGTGCTCCTTTCAGATGACTTCTTGCAATCACCTGTTAACAATGGTGGTCAGAGCAGGGGGCTGAGATGTGGCGACACTGAGTTCAAAGCTCACTTCTGCCTGGTGGTGTTTCAGCCCATAGCTCTCCTCTGTGACACCTTCTTGGATCAGGTTTTTTCGGATTCCTCCCAAGGGAAGCTTTTCTCATTCTGTGTGTTATAATCGGTTCACAGAGAGGACAAGAGCTAGGGACCCAGCAAGATGATCCCATATGGACCAGATGTCTCCTGCTGCTGTTCATATTTCAGCATGGCATGGAAAGTGAGAAAGATGTTAATATTGAAGTTTTGAGTTTCAACATTCATCTGCAGAAGGAGGGAGTCTGAAGGGTGGTAAGTAAGAGAAAATGAGCAGCCTTAAGGGCATGTACAGCTCCAGCAGAATTTTTGAAAGGAAGAATATTCACAGATACATGGAGGTAAAGAGAAATTGGAAGAAAATGCTAGATTAGAGCCTACTGCAGTAGAGTATGCCATATTGACTGATATCTTTCTTTGATTAAATTTAATTATGTCCTAGATAAAGAAAATGTTTAGTTCTCCTGCTTAGACGTAGATGCCTGATGAAACTGGATGACCTGAGAATTAAAAAAGGAGATGTGAGACTGAAAAAAGATTTGGCTGGTGGGGAAATGACAGCAGGTAAGTTTCAGAGTGGGGATAATGGAGGCCAGTTAACAGAGGAGTTTCTGAAGAGTCATCTTCAGGACCCCATGACCTTGGTACAAAAAGGAGGTAATGATGGAATTTTCAGCCACCACAGCATGAGTGGAGAGGAAAGACTGATGCCTCAGGGCCCTGAGCTGATCGCAGAATGCTCTGGTGTTCGATGGAGGCAGCCTGACAATCCTGGTTAGACAATAAAGTCAGATGCTTACAGTGAGCTGCTGTGAGTAGCATGCCTTTCCCTGGAAGAAATTCTTCCTTTAATGCATGAATTTCGCTGTATCAATGTCCCTGTATATTTCCAACTGGTATTGTTAGGCTGTTACTGTAAATGACATGTCGACCAAGCTGCAAGGGAAACCATGAGGTGCCAGCTGCATCCTCTTGCATGAATCTAGCCCTCAAAAGATGGCAAAATCTTTATTTACTCCCAACTGTGACAAAGCCAATGAAGGGTCCTAACTTCTAACCTAACTGCTGTTGGCATTTACCTATCTTCAAAGCAATTATTTTTGCATTTGCGTGTGTAGATAGTGAGAAATAAAGGCATGCCAGAGCTGCTTTTCTATGACTACAAAGCCTCCTTGAGCATTAAATTCTTCCGTGTAGTCTTGACATTTATAGTAATGACCTTATACTTCCATCTGCAGATGTGGACTTCTCTTCTAGGAGATCTTTACCCCTAGTGAACTCAGGCAGTAACATGTTGGGTGCAAATATGAGGCCTGTCCTACACATAAATATTACACAAATCTTATTTTGAAGAAGTGTTCAGTCTTAATGGACTTACATGGACAAAAAGAGCCCAAATTTCTTAGTACTGAGGCAATTTTTACCTCTGAGGAGCTGGACTTTGGTAATATAGTCATGTGTCCTCAACTTACTGATCAAAATGCATTGCAAAACACCAGTTCATACCATTTTCCTTTTTTCTCTTCTTTTTTTCTCTCCTCTCATTAATTTCAATCATGTAATAAGAAAAACCCACTTATGTTAATTGGTATGACTCCCCCTCAAGGGCATTGTGAAGCATGAAATAATTCCATTCATTACTGACAATGCAGGGACATGAGTTTTCCCTTGAGGATCTGTTTCATCTTGTGATTTGGTGACCATACAGAACGGTGATAGGATTAGGGACATATTGTTTTAAAATTAGTAGTTCAAAGAAATTAATAGTTTGAGAAGCTGGAAGATGGTGGGGAAAGAGGAAGCTTAAAATTCCAGAGCTTTTGTTTGACTTTGAGGTTCTTGGAAGCTGATGCATCTAATGGGTATTTATCAGGCAAACCCAGCTGCTGAGCCATCATTCACCCCAGCTCTAATTTTCTTTTTAAAAGGCAGCTGAGCTGGTGTTTGAAACATGCCACAGACCAGCAGAAAGCTAAATTGATGTAAAGCTGGTCGGATTCATTTCTCCTTTTTTATTTTTGGGAGTCAGAATTTCATTTCCTTAAAATGCAATAATGTTCAGACATGAACTCCCAGGCTGTCCCAAGCTCATTTTGGAAACAGAGCTGCCACCACTGGCTTGTTGAGGTTTGTCTTCCCCTCTAACAGGTTGTCATAGCCTGCCAAGCAAACACCACAGTCCTAGAGCACAAATGTCGGTGATCCTAGCTGAGAGAAAAAATACAATCCTTTTCCCCCCCAACCTTTTTCTTTTGCTGAGCTAGCAAAAAAGTATCTATTGCTACTTTTGCTGCATTTGCAACATTTTCATTAGCAAAGGGTTGGGGTGGTTTTTTTTGGAAACCAGGCTGCTTTTGTGCAGAGGAAGTGAACCTCCTGATGCTATGTCATTTCCCTTGTTTCCAAAAAGCTTCTTGTCTGAGCACACAGCCTCCACTTGCCTCGCTTAACATCTGGCTGTAAAAGAGCAGGGA
>NW_008692796.1:0-25862 GCF_000695815.1 Acanthisitta chloris | reverse complement strand
TCCCTTGCTGTTCTCAGATGATGTTATCAAATCTTTACTGCAGCTTTAGTTTTGCTGGATTAATGTGCATTCTTTGGGGCATTGTTCCTTCTGTACGCTGGATAGATTTACTGGTTTGACGACATCCTTCCTTAGCACTGAAGAATAGGTCCAAGCCAGCAGTGACCCATGTTGCATGGGTGTGTTGATTAGCTAAGTGCAAAATACCGAACAGTGTCAGACACGTAGATTGTTCCGTCTCTTGAGTTGCTTCTGCTGAGGATTAGTCATGAAAAATAATCAGTAAAATACGTTGCAGATGAAGGTTATGACAGGAGAGATAACCCTGCCATTAAAGGTCCTGAAATGCAAGCACATCTCCCTCACAGAAATGGAAACGAGGCTAATGTCTTATAACTGAATCGATAGAAATCGATGCAAAGACAATAACTCAAGAAATGGATGCATTAACCAGAGAGCAAGAACCAATATACTACCAGGTTGAAGCATGGCTCTGGAATTCGATACAGAGCATGTTACTAAAAGCAATTGAAATCATAAACAAAAAAGCTGAAACAAAAATATAGGTTTTCATGTTAATCATGTTGTGCATTAAAAATTGAGATTTGGAAGAGGGAGACACAGGAGTAAATTAGCTTCATGATCAGGAGTAAAGGACCTATTTGCTCTTCAGGCTATCTGCAAGCCAGACATCTGTAACAGAGCATGTGACTGACTGACTTGATGGAAAAAGAGCAACAACAGCCAGGGACCATGTAGTCACCTTCTCCAGCCTACCGTGTTGAGAAGAGAGCAAGCTTTCCTGTTGCATATGAGTAAAGGCTGGGAATATGTATTTTGTACTTCTACCCACGTTTCCAGAAAGAAAAAAAAACCCACATAAACAAACAAAAGCCACCAAACTAAGCAAAAAATATAAATAACTGAACACCACAACAATTGCAGATTTGACAAGGATTTTGGAAAGGTTTGTGCATTTGGAAGAATGACATTGTATCCAGCTAACATGCACATGACAGAGCCAAAATCCCCACTGGAAGAACTGTGGCTAAACCACAAAGGACAGGGGAAATACACAGTAAATGTGGCATCTGACAAGTGCAGCTGCTGCCACTGTAGGTACCCTGTGCACAACAGAACTGCTGAGAATAGCGTTTGATAAGAGTCTGCCCCAAGACTTAGAGAGAGATGCTGACTGTATGCAGCTCCCACAGTTATTGCTGGGAGATGTAATTATTTAGCAATGCTGGAAAAACCCCAGTAGGCTATAGATTTGTGTCTAAATACACTAACTGCATGGTCTTTTCTGGATTCTGCATTTTCAAAGAATAGACTGAAATCCAAAGTTACCTGGAGTGTTTGTTTGCATTCCTCAGCCCTGTTATCTCACCCAGGATTGCTCTTTCAATTTCCAGGCCTTTCCCAATTGTGCTGGGCTTTCCCATTGTCCTTGGAAGGTAAACAAACCGGCCTTGCTGCTCTCCTATCCTGCAGTGGCTGAGAGCAGGACAGCTGCTGCTGGGTGTCTCTGACTGGGGACTGTGAGGCACAGCAGGCTGGCAGCTGTGTGCAGTGGAAAGGAGGATCCCAGACATTTACTTGACTCTGAAGTTGGCTTCTGCACAGACTGCAACCAAAGACTGTGGAGTGATTTTGATCTACCTGTCTGCTAGGGGTGATTGCTGTTAACAGAGACTGATAGGAATCACACCAGGCCCCGATACAGAAAATGCCTAAAATGTACTAAATGTACTAAAAGTGCAGCCACTTACAGGGATGGTTTCCAGGGTCTAGTCTTAGCAGCTCACTGCTGGGGATACCTGCGAGTGTATGTTTGATCACTGGGAGACCCCACAAGAAAACAGAAGGGGTAGAAGCCAAAACACTGAAATCAGATCTTGGAGATGCAACTACACCTTTGAAGTATTTACCTCAGAGGAGGAAAATCTTAGTAAGAGACACTTGAACCTTTTAAGAATCATCTTTTGGCAATAATGACCTCTCATGCATATTTATGTACAGCACTTAGCTTTATAATGGCCACTTGAAAGACATTTAATTATTTTTTTTTGCCTAGAAACGAAGCTATGCGGAGTGTGGCAAAAACATTCCAAGGTCCAAATATTAAAATACTGAAATGGTCCTGGTATTTCCTGCATGCCAGCCAAAACTATGTCCTGGGAGTATACTGTTTAAGAATTCATGTACTTGATTAAATGAATATGTGTTTGCAAGCATATATACAAACCCATAAGAGTTAGTAAAATCAGGTAGTTGCTACAGGGTTTCAATCAGACTTTCCTGGAAGAATTTCAGACAGGTCCTAGGGCTTGGTTTGGTTTGTAAAACCTTTTTGTTGCACAGAACTTAATGTTATTCATTATGCACTGAAAGCAAAATCATATGACTACCATTTCCTAAGTAACATAATTATCTTATTGATTCTTATGGGGCAAAACACTACTCTTATTGTTAATTAATACTACCAAATCTGGTTATGCAATTCTGGATATAGGAAGTTCAGTTTAATGTGTGTGTAGGGGGAAAAGTCTAAAAATAAATGCCTTAACTTTTTTTTCCTTGCAGAATGTGAGTATAGATACTCCTTTGTGTGATTCCTGTTCTTAACACTACAGGAAATACAACCTATTATCACTTTTCATCAGGGAAAAAGAAGTATAGATAATGAAACATAAAAATTCCCTGTGAAAAACATATTTAATAAGCTTTAAGTAGCTGAACAGAAATGCACAAGGCAAAGAAATGTAATGCTGCTGTTATGGAACCAAAGCTGTTTTATGGAAAATGAAAAGAATACTTGCAATAATTTCAAGGGCTTACATTTTCACTCTTATTTTAAGTGGAAATGTATAAGGAAATTCTTATGCAAGCAGCACATAAATAGTACCTTGTCCATCCCATGAAAAGGACAGTATGAACGATTCATTACACACTAGGACATATAACGACTTTGTGATTCTTTCAGTTCTCAGCCAGTGCTCTAATGAAATTCAAACTGCTACATCTGCCATACTACACTGTTAATTAGTTTTCTATTTATTTAGCAGATCTAGAAGTGGAAAGCAATCTATTGCCAGGGAATTGTTTGACTTCTATGCTAAGTAGGCTGCATTCCAATCCTCTGATGTTGAAACTAGCATGAATCCAACTTTCATGTCATTGCCTTGTCAAATTATCACCCAGCAGATTCTAGATACAAAGACTATTTTTTTCTTTCATTTGTAAAAGACCAACAGTTCTTGGAAATCAAGAAAGAGAAACTGGGCAAATTTTCTGCAGTATTTCTCCCTCCCCCTTACTTGCTACAATGGATTAAACATAAGAGTTATAGAGGCAGTGGTTTGTTTATATTGAAAGAGGAACATTATTTTAAGCAGACCATGTTCATTATTTAAAACAAAAAATGTTGATGCGTATCCTGCAATAGTTTGAATAAAATACTGCCTGGCCTAAGAGAAACCCAGAATGCCTTGGCAAATTTATGAGGTGACTTTTGCACATGCTTTGCCATTTTCTATTTCTGTCTGAATTCTGTAATATATTGCAGCATCCAAACACAACATTCTGTATGTGACATACTCCTATCTTGCAGTGTCAACAGAGTCATTGGATTGTGAAAGTATAAAACAAAGCCAGATGAAATTAGAAAATAAGTTGGCTAGAAATTAAGCTATTAATCCTATCATAATGCATTGTAGGAGCTACAGTGTGGGGTGTGGGTGTGGGTGTGGGTGTGTGTGTGTGTGTGTGAAAATACAAATGTACAACCAGACTTTGGAGTTTGCTTTGAACTTTGGGGTTTTTCTAAAGTCTAGATACAAACTTTGAATGTGCTTTTTGGATCAGGATAGTCCTAGGCAAGCCACTATTATACAATGTAAAAGCAAAATGCTGTACTGAATTTTAGCAAAGCAATGACAAAACTGATCTCCTACAGTACTCTTATTTGTGGATAAAATTCTTATAATAGGCAAGGTGTTGGTTTTGAGTAATACATGATGTAAATCAGAGAAATACAGTATATAGCACAGAACAGCAACATACAAAAGCTGGATCTGAGAGCACAGTGGTGGTAATGTTCACAAAAGAATAGCTCCTTTCAGGAGAGAGGAAATAAATTTCTTTTACCAGACCAAGAGATATTTTTGGAAAAAAGTTTTTGAATTACAGGTCTGAAACAGAAATATTGAACTTTGATTTAAGTACTGGTTGAAAACCAGTCTATGTGAGATGAACTTTATTGTATTAATTCATTAGATGACTTGAGAATCATAGAAGAAAAGTTTATTTTAAAAATAAAGAAGGGCTACTTGGAAAGTTCAAAGCTAGGACTAGGCTCAGACAACAAGGGTAGAAAGGAGAAGATATCTGAATGAGGCAGTGTGGACGAGAAAGGGAAAATGTGTCAGGTTTTGACCTTTGGAAACTTGGTCTAAACTCAGGATAGAAAATCCAGAAAGACTGAAGACAAGTGAGCCCTATTCCTTTACTGATTTAAATTCATGTCTGTCTGTCTTTCTGCTGTTTGGAATAGTGGGATTTTTATTTTGTTTCAGTGATAGCTATTTTCTTGACTTTGCTATTATTTCTTTAGCATGCTCTTCCTTCACCTTTAGGGAGAGCAACCTAAAAAACTGGTAGAAGCACAACATAGTGGTATATTTAACAGACTCAGTAGTGACAAGAATTCCCGAGTGCTGCCTGGAAGTCTCTGTTCAGACTGCTCAGCGTTTCATTGCGGTAGAAAAAAAGGAAACAAACTGAATGAGTCAGAGTAATTTTCCCAAATTTTTTTGTTTTCCTGGGGTTTGGCACATTCAAAAGGACTGAACAGTGCTCCTTAACAAAGCATGCCATTAAGTAAATGTTGCATTTTTAATGGTTGGGTTTGAATTTTTGATAGACAGGAAAAGGAAAGAATATAAAACAGGATTTATTCATCTTTTCCAATGTTCGTAGAGCTGAATGGACTGAAACAAGCAACTGAGGTTGGAGGCAGAAATCTGAAGGCTAGAGTTCTGCTAATGAAGCTCTGTGATGTATAAGCATGTCTTCTGATGATTAGGAATAAACCCATGAGTTTTAGGAGCCTTAAATATACCTGGTCTGAAGTTTTTTCCAAATGGATAGATTATCTGCATAAACATATGGAATAGTTGCCAGAAAGACTTCTGGTTATTATGAACTGTTCATAATCTTTCTGTAGGTTGCCAGAGCTGAATCTCAGGCACAACACTCCTTGTTTCTGCCCAGTTGTGAAGATTTGGCTGTCCCTGAGTTCTTGGTATGTGTGTGATACAGTACATCCTCAGTTTTTTCCAAATGGATAGATTATCTGCATAAACATATGGAATAGTTGCCAGAAAGACTTCTGGTTATTATGAACTGTTCATAATCTTTCTGTAGGTTGCCAGAGCTGAATCTCAGGCACAACACTCCTTGTTTCTGCCCAGTTGTGAAGATTTGGCTGTCCCTGAGTTCTTGGTATGTGTGTGATACAGTACATCCTCTCTTACTTGTTGCCCCCAGTTCATTCAGCAGGGACAGTGAACTCATCCTGCAAACAAAGCTGCTGCAGCACTTCTCTTTTTGATCAAGTTATGCACTTGTGTCTTATTTTCTGAAGTAGCATAAGAAATGGAATTTGTCTATATGGGACCAACAGATGCTTGTGACCATGGATGTTGCATAATCAATGAACAATAACCTATAAAATCTTTAAACTTGCAGAACGAATTCAGAATTTCAGCAAATTTCTGTCTTCTATGGATGCTCATTTAAATTGGTTACAGAAAAAAAAAAGCCAGTTTTGCATAAAGTCCATCTGTTCTTATGAAGTTATATGTATGTGGTGGGGAGGGAGAGTTGAGCAATATTATTGGAAAACCAGAGAACATGAATATGGGATAAGGATTCCATTTGATGCACAGAAGTGGCTGTAATAATCAGCAATTCTGCAAAAATATTCGCAGAAGAAATTGATCCTTTAAGTGTAATGCATGCCTTGAAAGATATTTTGTAAGTTATTTAAATTGTGCCTCCATTTTACAATGCTATAGAATCTGTTTATACAAACTACACCTCTAATTCTTGCTTGTGCAGGTTCTGCACTGAAACCCTTCTCTTGTAATTCACTAGAGTAAGATACAGAATTTATTGAATAGTGGAATGGAAGGCAGAGAGTGAAGGTGCCATTTCATAACATGACTGACATAACTCAGCTTAATTGTCCTTCTGGTCTGTGATACCAAGACACAGTATTTTTGTAATAAGATTTAGCTGAGAAACATCCAAAGTATGAGTCAAGACAGTAAAACCTAATTTCAATTGTAGGAAAGATAAAAAAGGGTTTGTGGAATGGTAACATGAGGCATATGTTTCTCTTAATTTGTACTCCTTACTTCTCCATTACTTATGCTTTGTAGTAGAGGTAGCTGGAGTAAGATGTGGACTTAAATCTTTGGTGTGCTGGGACACAGCAGCCAGCAGGCTGTATTACTGTAACAGGCAGAAACAGTCACCCCAGAAACCTCTACGTTTCTTTGGGTCTGATGCAATTTTACAGAGCTGCAAAACAACTCTGGCGAAATCATGTTTATGCCTGGAGATCCAAACGGATCAGAGAGCCAGCAAGGAGAAGATGGGGTAGGAGAGGAAGGACTGAGCTATATTTTCCACAAAATAAGGCCTCTGGAAATAAGATGGTGCCAAAATCTCTGCATTTGTTGTGCTGTGCCTAACATGTCCTGTATAGTTCAGGCAAGAAAGATCCTTGTCTTGACAAGCTTACAGGCTAATTGAAACCTTCGTGTGTTTGCCCAACACCGCAAAACAAAAAGTGAAAATTCTATAACATCAGTTGTGTCAAAATATATGTTTCAAGAGTATCATCCATGAGAAAAGGGTGGATATCACTGGAGAACAAGGGGACATGTGGCACATAGAAGCCTACTGAACTAGCACAGCTCAGGGAGAGCGGCACCACGGGACAAGATTGGGTAATTAGGCAGGAAAGAAATTATGCAGGAAGCTTAGAAAGTCAGGAGTTCTGAGACAGATGAAAAGAGACATAGCAGAACAACAAACTGAGCAGATTTAATTGTTTGAATTACATGTTTGAAGTTGGAGTAGCAGGTGAAAGGTATAAGGAAGACGTAGCCACCCAAGAGGCTTTAAAGAGCTCATCTGGAGCTCAGAGGCAGAAGGAAGGTGAGAAGTTGAACTGTGAAGAAGTAGTAAAAGTTAAGGAAAGCTAAGGATGAGGTGTATCTGTTCTGGAGGTAAGCATGGCAGTGGAAGATTAGGGTAAGGGGAAAAAAGAAACTTGAAATGTATATCTAGGGCTGGACTTGATGATCTTGGAGGTCTTCTCCAATCTGGTTGATTCTATGATTCTTTATTATGGGGACAGAAGAAGGAACATTGGAAAAGGGAAGAAATAAGTCCTTTGTAGGTGGGAGAACAGAGAACACTACATCTAATAGATAATCTATGCAATATAATAAGCAAAACAGTATCAGAGGATAGAGAGTTACCATTGCTTTTAGTGGCATATCCTGATCTATATGCAATACCCAATCTCAAAGAGTTTATTTACAGACTTCCTACTATGGAAGCACAGGTGAAAAAAATCAAATGTAAAGTTATAGGACTTTTCTACTCAGCACAACAGAGGCAGGCAAAACAGGGAGAAAGTTTCAGTGGTGTGTATCAGAATATAGTCCAACATCAAAAAAGTAACTTTTAGAGAAAAAATGGGTTAACTTTTCAGGGAGGAACAGTTCCCTGGCCCTCCAGACATTGTGTTCTTTGCACTGTTTTCAGTGAATGAATGCATTCTTAAAATGTCTGCAGTTACAAACTTTATTTTCCACAGCACATGCCGTCATGCCTCTGGCACTCTGTTTATCACCTCCTTACTGTGGCTGCTCTGTCCTGCTCATGACAAGTGTCCTTCGCCACCACCCTCTGAATTCCTCTTGGGTTCATTTTGTTCTTTGCTCCAGTTCTTTGCATTTTTATACTTTCATGTTACATTTTTGCTGTGGCTGAGGTTGAGAGGCACTTAAAGCTGTATGCTAAGTCTTTTCCTTCTCTCCGTAGCTCCTGACCCTGACAGGCTGAACATTTGCCCCCTTGTTTCAGACAAAGCTTTCTTCTGCAGGTCATCTGGCATCCACAGCATTAGTTTGCTCCTTTCTTGCTGGTTGCAGTTCACTCTCCTCTTCCTTAAGTGCGTCACAGATTCCAGTGAATACTTGGGTTTTTCTGGTAGCAAATAGAAAAAGGCCTGCTTCCCATCTGCTGAGACTGAGGCTTTCTTGGAGAAGTAGTAACGTCATCTCAGTGGTTTATAAATTTTGGAAGACCTAACCAGGTTGAAGTGGTGGCAGGGGGGAATGCAGAGGAAACCTCTGTATATTTTGATCCTGGGCAGTCTCTTCTCTGCATGTTATTTTTCATTTCTCTTTGAGAAAACAAGATTTCCATCAACAGTGCCTTTTTTTTCCTCCAAGATTTTGAAGGACGGAGACCAGCAGTGAGAAGCACCTGAGTTACAAATGTTTTTTCCCCTACCCACCTTCTTCAAAGGCCTCATTATGCATTGGCAAGAATCAGCATTCTAGTGGGAATTGGAGGGAAATGTACACATAGTCCAGCACCACATGCAAATTATTTAAGTGAGGTTACCTACTAGGATATCATGTAGTATCAAGCCTCTTTCACTGAGCATACAGTGACAGCCTGGGTGGGCAGTTCCGCTGACTTTAATGCAGCTAAACCAGTACTAAAATACAGGTTTTTCTTTTATGTGGTATAATCAGTAATATAGCAATATTAAAAAAAATCAATTATCTTCTTTGATAATACGTTTGAATGTCCCAGTTCATATCTGCATGTATGTCAACTTTTATAAAAGTGTTTAGGCTTTTGATTTTATGTTTCTTAGAAAAGGGGGTCATCTGGTGAAGAAATACACCATGCTGACTTTGAGACTCAGTTTATTTGCAGTTAATAATATTGTGAAGTTTTCTGGCATTTTATGTTCTTTGATTTCTATTGCTGTTTATTCTGGAGTCTTTTATTTCAGCATGTTTAAACAACAATACAGATGACATATCTGTAATTTTTATTGTGCATATCAAAGACTGGGAGACAGTATTAAAACCTCACAAATACTATTTTTGAAATTAATTTTTTTATTTTTCTTTTTTCTAGATTTTTAATCGTTATTCTGGAAAGTTAGGGATGAAATCCTGGCATCACTGAACAAATTTATCCATTGATGTCAGAATCTTCTCTCTAGTTTAAAAAACTGTGTTACCTGGGTGCATGAACTGACTGTGGTGTAAATCCACTACTGACTTTATGTTCAAATATTCTTACTTCTGAATTACAAAAACTGAACAAAAGTAACTGCTTGTTTCACATCCCATGACAACAGAATAACTGAGGCCATTCACTTTCATACAGGAAAAAACAAGACCCCACCAATACTCAAGACACAATTCTGAGAAAATCAGGTAGTATCAGTACAGATGCAGGTGAGTGTTCACTCATTTAGGAATGCTCATTCTCCTTTTCCTTGCTGGCAAGAAAATAATTTTAGAGTAAATAGGTCTTGTTCTGCAGCCTTGAGCTTCTTCACACAACAGTCATGGCATGATGTGAGATTTAAGGATTGAGCACTACTTTATTTCACAACCCATTACTGGCTCCAGACACAACCCCCTCCTCCCAGCCCTCTCCTGTGCTTGGAGACACATTGGGCCCTCATTTCTTCCTGCAGGTCTTTCTTTGTGACAGTTTATCCTTCTGTCATCACCTCTGAAATACAACCAGTGAGCCACTGTTCAACACAAATCAAACACTCTTGTGTCTGAATTGGAACAGAAACCTTTATGAGAAGAGATATTGGAGCTTTGCTCTTAGCAGTTTTAAGCAAGCTGCAAAAGCTTCTCTGTGGTGTAAATGGCCAAAAGGGAGTGCAAGTGCCTCTGTGAATGGACATGGAAGACCTTGCTTGAAATTGCTAAGAGTGCATGCCATATATTTCCTGCTTCAAGGTTTCATAAAGTGCTGACCCAGCTGAGAACTCGCATGCTTATGCTGAACATGGTGCTGTTACCAGACAGCTGCACAAGACAAGAGACTTCATTTCTGACCTCTCAATTTCTGTTTCGTGCAAAAAACCAAACAGGTAAAAAATCTCTTCAGATGGGGAGAGCTGTCTTTAAATTTATTTTCTAGTTCGCTGCTAAAACCTAAAGCATCCAACACATTTTGTTGCTTATGTAGCCTCCCGTGAACGAAGATTCCAACACCCAGAAGCTGTTTCTCAAGTTTCAAAACCAATTATTCTAGAAACAAAGCCTTTATTGTGATTGACTGGAGCTAAATAAACTTGAAATTCAGATTGTTTTTTAAAAAGAACGGTCTGCTAATTGGTGTTGAGGTTTAAATATTTGAGCTTGTTTATTTCTCCCACTTCCTTGATTGATGCTTCAGAAACATTCCTGTTATTACAGTCTATTAAATCAGACTTATCAAAAAGGATATGTTTATTGATGTCTTGAGAGATGTGTGTGTCTAATTAAGGTAGCTGTGTTGCTGTGCAAATTTTATATTAAAGTAATATTTCCTGCAATTTACCTTTAATCAGGTCTGAAGGGCCTTGTTGTTTGGCTCAATCATTTATTCTTTTGCTCCTTTCCCTGGACCAAGGGAGGGGAGGAACAGCATCAGTTTGCAAAGTCATATCATTTACCATGACTTGAGGAAATGCTGTCACACATTGTACTATTTATTTGATACATTTGTTCCTGGAAATGTTGGCAGCTTGTACTAAATGCACATTCTTGGTGGAGCTAGAGAACCCAGAAGAAGTTTGGAGCATTTGTAGATTGCCATTTTGAAGTGTGATTAGATAGCGACTTGGGTTATTTCTTAGCTATTTCACCCAATTTTACTTGTAACTATGATTACTTGAAGAAAACAAAGAATATTTATAGGTTTCGGAATTCCTGGTTTAAAATTTCCATTTTACAATGTGGGTTTTCTTTATTTTGTGCTGTTGTACAAGGTCTCTCTTTGTGCAATTACTGTTGTCCTCTGCTCTTTTTTCACTACCTTTCTTGTTTCATGTACAGATACCAGTGTTAGAAGGAAATTAACTCTCAAGAATGTAGTCATAAAAACACCTGTGCTGTGCTTGGGTTCTGCTTTTCTTGTGCTGTCCCTCATCTCTGTGGTTAACTTCATCTTTCATAAATGGTTTTTTTTGTACTATAATTTAAATTATATAGTATGTAACTTGATCTCACAGATAATGTAAAAGATTATCATAAAGAGATCAACTACTTTTGTTTTCACTGTGAAACACTTAGTTTTGAGTGAAATGTTGTATATGCCTATGTGGAAATGTGTCCAGGTTTTTGGAGGAGTCATTCATAATGCAAGAATAAGCTTATCTAATTAACTATACCATTTCTGTCAAATATCTGTGTAATAGATTGTTATCTTAATTCTGCTGGCAGAGGGATGCAGCAGTGTAGAACTCTTTAGCATGGTATATTTAAATATATATATACACATCTACTGTATCTTAGTATGTTTACAGATTGACACAGAAATATATATATATATATTTGTGCAAGGAGCTGAAGGTTTCCTTTTATCAGCCTTTTCTAAAATTTGGCAATCTTTTTGTTTCTGCTCTAATTAATATACTATGTAATAACTTCAAATGAAAGCTATGATCTGACTGTAATAGATGGTTTATACATAACAGAGAGATCATTTTTGCCAGTGATACCATAATCCAAATAGATGTTGCAGATCAGAAGAGGAAAAGAGGAAAAGTAGTTATTACCCACTGATGGGACACAATGATAGAACAGTCCCATGCTCTGATCAAACTCCTGGGGATTACATCTGCACTGAGAAATTCAGCAGTTCCTCGGAATGCATCTCAGTGTCAGTGCTGTTCCGATGCCAGAAGAGCCTTGAGACAGTTTTCCCCCAAGGCCAATTAGCACTTTGCAAAAGACATCCTGGAAACCACTGATAGGTGACTATGCTGTGCTGGAGTATGAACACGGCCAGCCCAGGGTGATCAGCATTACAGTCGCAGTTCAGTCCTGGTTCTGTTTAACTTTTTAGATGAGACGCAGACAAAAAAATCTGTATCAAAAGTTGACATTAAATTCAAATTTCTTTCATTTCAGCACCTTTCTAGATCATTACCCTTATTTAGATGACATTATTTTTTAAATCACCCTAGTAAGATGACTAAGGCAGTGTTTAAAGAACAAAACAAACCCTTTTATCTTCCTCAGACAAACATCACAAAATGTTAATTGATTAGCTTCCTGCTTTGACTGGATTTTTATTTTTTTTGACAAATGAAAAAAAGCAAAAGATAACTGTGTCAGTAACAAACTTTTATAATGCTCCCAAATTGGAGCATGTAGTTAATATTCACCTTAGGAGCATTGATATTTGGTGGCATTACACTTAAGTGACCAAATTCAGTTTAGGAACACTAAATAATCTTTAGGAAGAAATGATGCTTGAGGTTTCTGTAAGCTGCTTTCATCAATTTAATTCCTGGTAGTCAATGGTTCTTAAAAATTCTAAAATGTCAAAGAAAATCCTTGGCAAACAAATTAGCAATGGTTATTGTTTAAAAAAAAAAGTCAGAAATAGAATTGAGCTTACGTTCTGAGACAGGGAATATGTATTCTTGAAATAACAAGGCAGGGTCCGTATTAGTTTATTCTGTGTTCTCCCTCAGATAAGTCTGTAAGTTTTGCCTCCATTTTCTTTTGCCTTTCAAGTAATCACTCTGTACCTATAAAGTGTGTAGATTCTGTTGGCAAAAGTAACAGGTAAGAAAACAGCTGTCAAATGGCAGGTTCTTCTGCTCTTCCCCCTTTACAAAGAGAAATTCAAACAGGAGAAAGCAGGAGAAGAAAAATACTGTGCTTGGAGAGGAAAACTCCCAAATCCACTTTTCTTCTTTCTAAGTCAGCACTGTTGATATTGGAAGCTGTTTGCCTGGAAGAATAACCACTAACCTTGTGATGATTTGTGAAGAAATCTGGAATTGATTTGTGTGAGAGGGAGGAATGGTGTTCTGTTTTACTCTACCAGCATCTTGCAGCCTTTCTGTTATGACACTCAAGCCTTAAAGGAGTTCTGTACCCAAAGTAGTAAATCTTCATGTCCAGAGGTGGGCTCAGGTTCCTTCATCAATTAATGGATAAAGGTTAAGTGTCCGAAGGATATTTCTGGAAACTAGAGTGTCAGGGGTGTCCTAAGAGAACTATGCTTATGAATCTGAACACTGAATTTTGAACTACTGTATGAGAAGAAAAGAAAATATATCCCCCATAACGTGAGAATGTCTTTTCTGAAATTTGTCTTAGGACATCTCATGTTAGACCTCTAACCACTTTGGTATTTGTGGCTTCAGCACTTTGTACGTTCTGTCTGCTAAGAGCTCTAGGTCTATCAGTAGAAACCGAGGCATCTGTGAATACAGGAGACGGAGAATTTTCATGTTTTACACCTAAATCAGTTATCTAGGCACCAAAGACAAATACTGTAAGCATGTACATCAAATTCACAAAAAAAAGAAGAAAAAAGAAATGCCTTTGATATTCCCCTTCAGTTCAGTGCCATCCGTGGAGATACATCTCCCATCTGTGAGATGACTCTGTTACCTAGTATGGAAACAGCTAGACTTCTCATAGTTTAGGCAGGTGACAGACTCCCTTTAGAATGCTGTGATTCAGCTGTAGGAAATTTCTTTTTGGGAAATAAAAAAAAGGCAAATTTATGCAGGATGCCATTTGAAAAGATCCCAGCCTCAAGACTAAGTGGACTCATGAAAGTACTTTCATGAAAACACATGGCTGCACCCCACTGCCTTCACATGTAAGGCTTCAGAATCAGTCTTAGGGAAAAGGAAAATTGCTCATTTTTAGTGTTCACCACAAAAGTTGAAAGAACTTACCTGTAGTTTTGGGTGGTGTGAGTTTTGTTTTTCAATCCTTATGTGTCTTGTGATTTCTGAATTTGAGCAAATTCAGTGGGAAAATAGTAAAAAATGTGAAGTGAGTACAAACAACTACAGGGGAGTTTCTATTGTTGGAAATCTCAACCATTATTGTTGGTAAACCTGACAGCACTGTGATTTGGGTCCTCACATTCAGTTCCATGGCTAATTTTTGTTCTTCTCTCCCACCCCAGGAATGAAGATTTTGCAACAGGACCTAGAGTCTGAATCCATTGTAGAACTCTGATCAGAAAAGTGAATATAGTGCTGCTACCCTTGGCTGTTTTCAAAGCAAAACTTCACAAGGCAGAAGAACACTAGGTAGGCTCATAGTCTTGCCTTTAAGAATCCACTGAAAGCATAAGTATTTTATTTGTGTATTTTCATCTTCTGGAAGCAGAGCTTATTCTAATAGCTTAGAAATCTGTGGATGCAAATGGGTTTCAGAGAAAGAAAAGAAGCACTCAGCAGGTAACTAGTTTATGGCCTATATTCTATTTAAAGCATGTGAGCTAGTTAATACACAGGCCAGAAGTCCTGTTGGTCTAGACAGGAACTTTCTGGCTCCTCACATGGTCCCTGTCCACATGAGACTCTGAGCTTGGAGAAGGAGGCTTGTCCATAATGTTTGTGCTGGACTGAGATGCAGCTGACAGGCACATGTGTATGATGCCTAGCTCAGGCTTGAGATCTTTGTACTTTCTTGTATTTTCCTGCACCATTTCCTTTTGGGAAAAGTACAGATAATTGCTTTCCTCATCATTAACACAGCACTCCTGTGGGCTACAACCTCTCTGGCTTTGGGGATTTCGATTTGGTTTTGGGGGGTGGGGATAATACTTATCTGTCATTATAAATGAAGGCCTTTTCCAAAACTCTGTTCCCTGACATGGGCCTGTAGTTCATTCACCTTTCTTATCCCAAAAAACTACTTTCAAGGACCTTGGCTGATGTCCTATTTTTTTCCTTCTCTCTTTGGGAAGGTTAATAGCTTAAAGGGAGCCTCCAAACCCCCTACTCAAGCCAAGGACTCTCTCAGCTTTGGTTTTTCCTTAGTGTCTTCCACATAAAAAGCTTTCTGCTATGCCTACATCACTCTTCTTCCTTCTTCAAAGCTTATTCAAGTATCTCATCTCCTTGATGCTCTTTTCTTCCAACATTTACCAGCTTGATGCATTTTCTTCATTTGCCTATTAATCCACTGTGTGCTGTAAACATATATATGGAAGTCCTGCCTCCCCTACCTGCAAATCCACCCACAGAAAAAGAGCTGCATATCACTACACAGATGTGCAAATACATTTCTCTAAGGTACCACGAGTGCTTCAATTTGCCCAAGATGGACAAGTCCAGGTAAGTTTGAAATCACTCTAGTTAAGCGATGAAACAGATTTTTTTTGCTTACATTTAAGGGCTCTAAGTACTTTGGCAATATCTAATATTCTATCTGTGGCCACAACTGACAGTGTAGACTTACAGAAAAAAAAACAAACAGGCAAGAGGGAGAAGAATTAGTCTTAAAGGATGAATACTAAACAAAAGCGATGATTTCAATTGTTAAATACTAATTTTTTATTAGGTTGTATACAGCTTTACTGTTTTGGGATCTGCTAAACAAAACTGCTTCACTTAACCCTTGAGTATCACAGGTGAAGTCATTAAAAATAGCAAAATCAGCATTTTAAGACCATAAACAATAACTTCAGACCAAATGAAATATAGATGCTTTATTGGATTTAATTACATAGGAAACTGAGTAACTTGAAAACAATGTACAATAAAATGATGAACATATTTATTAGGGCAATGGTTTATGAACTTCAGGTAGGCATATTATAAATATGAAAAACTCAGCCTGGACAGTGAAATACTGTTGCACTTGAGCTACTATTTTGCAATTGCTTCATTAAGTTTTTAAATGATAGCATAAAATCACATTTTAAAATCTCATGTTCTGGTTCCTGAATGTGAAAGAATTCACTGTCCCACTTGTGTGAGCTGCAGCCCTGTCTGGCACAGCTATGTGTGTACCAGAGAATAAAAACGGGCAGAAGGAAGGTAGAGTTGATTAAAATTTGCAGAGTTGACTCTTCTTGACAATGTAGTATTAAAAGTATTAATATACTCTATTTCAGTACTAGTATTTTAATGCCATATAGTCTTCCATCTATAAAAAGCTGTTCCTTAAGTTACAGTTTTGAACTAATCATTCTGAAAATAAATTAATATTCTAGTATATCTAGCTATAATCTCAGTATATTCTATTTAATTAAAAAAAAGTCAGTTTAGTTTCCAGAAAAACCCTCAGTCTCATAAAATGTAACTCTCATGAATAAATGTAGTGAAGTTAGCAAAATCATGGCAAAACCAGGGTCACTTAATTATCCGACTTGTAAGTCTAATTAAAATATACTTAACTGCACCTTGTATCATGTTTATTACTACTGATGTTAAAGGACACTTGTACAGCACTGAAGCTTCGCCTTTTCTTCATTACTGAAAACACAAATCCAGTTAAGAGTTTTTCAACAAGCTTTCATTTTTCAATTAACATGTTTTATTTCAAATTTATTCAGAGCTGAAACAAGAGTTACATTTACAGCTGAGGAAAGCAAAGATGAAACTTTGTTCTTGCTTTTGTGCTCAGCCATACAATTTATTTTTCTCCTGGCAACGGATTTTAAATCTCTTTGCCTTTTTTTTTTTTTTTTTTTATGGGAACTGTTTTAGTAAGCGCAGACATTAGAGCTGACAACGCTTTGTGTGGTTTTTTTTCCCTTTTGCCTGGTTTCTGTGTCTGTGTGTGCAGGCATGCATTCATTAACGTAATTCCTCAACATTCAACAAGAGTGCATCATAAACCAGAGGAAAAAAAGCCTCATAAATATTTAGATCCTCCATCTACCTTCCAAAACTAAAGTGAAAAAGAGAATTTAGTGTGGACTTGGTTTGAGTTAATCTGCATATGAACTGAAAGGGGGTACAAAAGGATGAAAAGGTGGTGGAAACGAGCATACAAACCCCATAGTCTCCAGGGGGCCATTCATCTTGTTCTTGTCAATACAATCTCAGTCTCAGTGCTTGGCAGTTCTCTGCGCATGACCCAACAGACCAGCCTTGCAAAGGATGTGCGTGCTCTCTTCCTAGTTTTGTTCTATCGTCTCATTTTTCGAGAGGAGAAGAAAAATACTTCACTTTTTTGGAAGCTGGAGAAATTTCTTTACCTGTTTGTGCTCCACGTGCTGACACACAAATGTCAAATGTTTACATAAAAGAACAAGTAAGTTATATGAAAAGCAGTTTTAAGTAATTTGACAATTAGACAATCACAACGTAGTTTAAACCATATTATCTGCTGTACAGCTGATACAAATTATAGCTGTACAGCTACAAATCCATACAATTTGGACCATGTGTTGTATATATTTACAAATAAAACTCAACTGTTTCTAACAACACTGTCAAAAATTATAGATAAAAAATCAGAACACCAATAAAATTTAGAATTTAATGTATTTTCATAATTGAACAATCACAGAATTGTTTAGGATTCTGCAATTTTAAAAATATGTTTTAACTTTTAAAAATAAGGGAATGTGTAATACATTCAATGATGATTATTTATGATCTGAGATAAAGTTAATTTTGAAGGGTTACATCATACTACCTACAATGATTTAGGATTTACAAGTGCTGTATTTACGTATTCTTTTCAGCCAAGGGCATAAAGGCCACTAAAGTCTCTAATTAGACACAAACAATGATTTCACACATATCACTTCTTGATGATAAGCACCCAAAAGAGCAGTTTTTTGGCTGTTGTGAGGACAAAGTAAGAATGAAATAATGCAACTCACTGAATTCATCAAACTCCACATCAATCAGATAAACTGAATTACAGCAAAATTACATAAGTACTACATGCAAAATGGTCACTTTAATCATATAAAATAATATTCATTAATCTTACTACATTGCTAATCTTCTGTTGTGTACTTCTGATAACAGAGAAGTCCAAGTATATTATTTTCAAATTCATCTCTATTTCAGTCTCCTCGTTAAACAAACTCAGCTGGGGTGGGATTTTCTGGTTGGTTGGTGGTTGGTTTTTGTTAGCAGATCTCCCCCAAACTCTGTTAGTGAGCACATCAACATGACATGAGGTACAAGAATGAGCATGCGAGCTGCCATGACTCCCTCACTAATCACCTGGTGTCACTCTTAACGCGAAGGACTCCACCTACACTGACAAACTTCTAATGAAGTACCAGGACGCATCTATAGCCAGAGGGATAATTGATTTCACACTAACCTGTAAGACAGGTGCATACAAACTTCAAAATGGGACAAAAGATCAATTATGCCTCTAGTAATGAAGATCAGATACCTATAAATAGACTACCTGAAAGGAAAACCACAGTAGGGATGTATACTTTAATTGACTTGCTAAGGGGAAGACCACCTTCTTGCATGGAAATTGACCATGTCATTGGCTATGTCATGACTTCTTAAAAGTAGAAAAAAATCTAGATATGGGGAAATGCTTTAAGTCAAGTAGTGCCTCCCCTCCACTCTAACAAAGAAATGGCTTGCCAGCTTCCCAAATAACAGACTGTACAAACCTTTCCAGGGTGGGAAGAAGGAAGGTTTTCCAATTTAGATTACTTAATACCTGTTTTCATGCTGACCTTTTTTAATCAAAACATTACTACAAAAATTCACAGTAACTTTTCCCTGCCTTGTCTCAAGTAGTGTTTCCTGTGTGTCTCCTGCCACAACCTGTTGTTTTTTGAGTATACTGTGAGACCAAATATTCATTTGTTAATACATATCTGAATAGTATTGTTATGCAAATTAGATAGTGGAGTATACTCTGAGAAACTCATTTTTGCATTTCTCTGCTCTGCTGACAGAGTAACAGTTCTTTACTCCTATCAGGATTTGGGGTGTGTAGGGGGGGTGTGTGTGTATGTGTGTGCTAAAACCAGACAATCGTCATACTTGGTCTGTAAAAACAAAAAAATTGGAATCAATACAACAACCTTTCTTTAGCAATTTAACATGTAGGTATCTAAAACATGAAGAAAACTGTCCATGAAACTTTCATATACATATTTTAAAATAAATACAATACCATAAGAGATCATGTTAAGATTTTAGTGATCACCTTTATTTATGAATGATACAACAATTTCCATAACATAAGGGTGCTGTTAGAGAAGGGTCCTTAAAAACTTGTACAAGTTTTAAGAAAAGTTGTAACATGTACATGCAAACCTCTCATGTTCTAAATGAGCAGGAATACCTAAACTCATGTGGCATGGATCTGTACAGAAATCATTTGAATCCACAGGAAATGCATTATGTTTCCCTTCCCTATATTTCAGTCACAATCCAAGACCAAATAAACCATTTCAAACTAAGAATAACAAAAAGTTGTGAGAATTTGAGAGATGGCCAGCAGTGTAATTTCCAGACACTTCCAATTTAGCTGCACCAATTTTTGCAAGTATTTCGCCCCTATGCCATAGTGAACTTTTCAGCTTGTTCCCATGCCCCTCTACTCTGTGGTCTGGCCAACACAACTGACAAATGTAAAATACTAACACACTTCTGAAAGTAAAAGCTAGGGATTGACTGCATTACCTTCAACAGAGTAATTTAGTTCTTGTCAAAATCCTGAACCCAAGCTGTTTTTCAGACTATTCTGAGAGCAAAAGTGGTTAATAGAAAATGTTTCTGCATGCTTACAGTGAGATGCAGCTGATGGCTCAACAATTCGCAGTGGCCACTCCAGACACCTAAAAGGTGTAAGAGACATTTGCACAATGCAGGCAGATGCCATGTAGAAACTATCAGATTAAAGTGACCTTTTGAAGATTCAAGTGGAATACAGTAAGACAAGTGAATTCCATCCTTTATTGTGCTTATAAACCTGTAACAATAACTTACTATGATCAAGCAATGAGGTAATTTGAAATAATAATCAGATACAATATTAGCTATATAAGGTGAGATGATCTTGTATGAAGTGACTGTAGCCCAAAATGAGTCACATCCAGATTAGTGAAAAACCTCGAAATGTCCAACTTTTGGCTTTGAGCTCAAGAGTATTGCTTTGCTGATTGTTATGACTGGCCCTTTGAGCTCCAGTGACAGTCAAATAGGGATGTAATGATGCACCAGCCTACAAATTCCAACAAAGATGGCACAAGATTTGGGATGCTTCCTGTTTCTATGAGGAAATCCTGAACTATCCAAGTGCTTAAGCAATAATTCTCTGCACTTTTATAATGCCTTTCATCCAAGCAACTTGAAGTACTTGTCTACGAAGTGTTTCATAGCTTCTGAAGAGTAGAAAATTGTAAAATGGGTTCTGGGGCATATCATAACTCAAATGTATGTGACTACTGTATTTCAGGAAAGATCTCTCACGCTCAACACAAAGACTGCGGGTAGGAGGAACAAATGGGAGCAAGTAAGTCATCCACAATCAAAACAAAGTTTAGGCTTCCTAAAGTGGAAAAGGACCATAAAAAAAATTTAGCAATTGAACACTACTGTTTCCTTTTAGAGAAAAGGCACAAATAGCAACAAACAGATAAAGAAGAGAGCAAGCTTGTGAGCATACTATAGCATGGAAGCACAATGGTCCTTGTGTGGGTAATCAACAACCACTGTAGCACTGCTCCGACCTTTGCTTTGGATGAACACTGTTGAGCAACTCTGCCTCGTCTCAAGATTCACATTGCACAGTTCCTTTCTTTTCTCACAGCTTTGTAGCACCAGATACTTCTCTTCACCATTAAATACATAAAACAAGGATTCATATTTAATCAAGACTTGGAAAATATGAAGTATTTTGAGCAGGGGAAAAAAGACTTCCAGTCAAAAATAAGATTCTGGACTTCTCAGATGGATTAATTATATTTTCTTAGAAGGCCCACCAATACAAATGTTTCTTGCTCATTACTGAAAAGTTTTTAAAAATGATAAAGTTTTCTTATATTTTGTTTAGATGTTTTCTATCCAGTTAAATATAAGGTCTTTGTGTGAGAACTGCTGCTCTTTGAATACTGAACAATAAGAAGCATATGCAACACATCATTAGCAACCCCTCAGTGTAAGTGAACATACATATGCATTCACATTTCACATGTTACAAGTTAAATTAATGCATCAATTGCATTTTAAATTCTATTTGGTTTCAGTAGTCATTGAGAAGAATGGTTAATTTAAACCTATTTGTAAAGTTAAGGCTGACAACATTTATATTTTACAGTAACCAATGCATTATGGTATTTTACCAAAAGATGGTGCACCTGAAAAACAGAACTTACCTGTTTCTTTTGCTGTCAGCTCTTTGCTGGTATGTTTGCCAAAATAAATCTGAAAATTTCCCTGATATGACCTTTTTTTTTCATCCTATAGTGAAGGCAAAAATACTTCTTACTATGGCGAAAAGTAAAAATGCTTCTGATTACGTACCTTACACAGAAGCATGTCTTTTGACATTGTATTTTTAGTTACACACAGCAAATTTAAAAAAATCTGCTGAGGGCTCTGCTGCTGTTGAGATGAGTAAACTCCTTTTAGTTACCTAGGAAGAACACTGATCACTCATAATCCAACAGTAAAATGCATGAAAACAATGCAAGTGTCTATAAATTATGAACTGTAGGAAAGTTTATGAGCTTAGAGGTAAAACATACCTTCAAAATACAGGATTCAAATATGCTGTAAATATTTTTTCCCCCAGCTTTTAAATTTAAGTGCTGTTTTGAAGGGCATGATGAAGTGGACAAATTTTACATATACAATGCAGTACCTCAATTTAGTTTTCTGTGTAATTGCTGGTATTTTTTTCTTTTCTATGCCTTGTCAGATTGCCTTTATTTCCTTCCTTCTCACTGTTTTCTGCCTTTCTCAGCAACACTGTAATAAAACTGGCATGCATGAAACTTCATTTTTCATCTCCTACTGGAGAGTGAGAAATGAAACCAATCTAAACTTTGTTTTTAATGCACAGAGATTTCTCAAGAGTGAGGCAGAACTACCACCCACTCTAGACAGACACACCTTTTCTTGTTGCTAGAATGCGATCTTTTCTGGAGAAAAGTCTACAGTGTACTGAAAGAAACAGCACGTACAGCCATTGCACACCCATGGAAATTACCTACTTAAGAATGCTGCCTACTAGGCAATCATTCCATGGTAATCTTGAACACAGATGTCATATACTGATTTACATCTTTTCTGTGCATAACTATTTGGTAAGTAGGTAAGTTGAAGCCAAACAGAGAGATATCCACGCCTTAACTACTGAGAGTTAGACAAAACGCTTCATATTTTATGAAGCAGAATTTAGGCCCCTCCATCCTATCTGTGTAACAGCATCCTATAACGTAAGGTCTATGAAATAAGATACCTTACCAAGAAAACTGCCAGGTACAAGATTTAGGTCAAAGGTAGAATAAAACCTTTTTTGTTTTACTTAGCATTGTCTTTTCTCCCCAGCTTAATGATTGCATAATTAATACACAACCACAGGAACAGTGAGAATACAGCTCTTCCTACTCTTGTGCAAGCGGATGTATCACAAAGGTATCTTTTCTGGCTCCTTTATTGCAGCCTGAGGAATAGCCAGTTCTACCAGGCGTGATACTGTGGGTTACTACACCCCTTCTTCACAGTTGCTGTACAGCTTGAAGTAACTTAAATATTAAAGACACAAATCTGAATCCTACCAGACAGTACCTTCTACTTCTTCAGCACTTAACATCACTAGTGGACAAATTTAGGCATTATCTCTTCCAGAATTTCAAAGAACACTCAGAAATATTCCTTTTTAGATTTTGAATACTACATCATCTGCTTATTACTTTGAATAACACACTACTACAGCTTGTTTGAAAAGTTACTTGTTGATTTGGCTTAATGCCAAGGGAAATATGTTTTTGTTGTCAGACACTGCACAGAATTTCAATCTAATTGGTTCTTCAGATTTTTAATCTGGCTCTAGACCTTATTCTGCTAATGCATTAATCACCTTGCAGAAACAAATGAATTTCAGATGTCACCTGGTATTGGGCATGTCTGACTACTGCATTACAGTTGCTACAACCTTGTACACCATGAACAATTCAATACTGAATCTCACGCACAGTATTTTCTTTCAAGTGACTGTAAAGGGTGTGCAAAGAATTGTTTATTTGCCTGAGCAAGAGTAGTAGAGCACTTTGGTACCTTTGTGTTATAGACAGCATTGCAGAAGGCTGCTAACATCCAACGGTATACACCCATGATTTGGTCAACAGAGACACTGGAAGTAATAGCCAACACCTTTGGAAGAGTATGTCTCCCAGTAGCCATTAGCCTTCGTTGCTCCTATTTCCCAAGGTGCTATCAGCTATGAACATTATAGCTGTAATTGAATTTGCTTTTTATGATCATTGCAGGCCTTTACTGTAATATACAGAGGCTGCTGCTGGCACTATCGTAATTTTTCTAACTTCCAGATTAGATAAATGCAATAAAACTTCACCTTAAAAGAGAAACTGTTGGAGAATACTATAGGTTACATGATACAAGAAGGGCTACCAAGGTGACAACATGAGAATTAAAGATAGGGACTTCTGCTCCTAGCTAGCTAAGAACCTTACGTGACCACAGGATTTGGTTATCTCAAAACTGACTCATCAATCTCCCTAGCCTCTCTCCTTTCCCTGACATCCAACACCACACCACCTCTCCCCCACACCCACAGAACCTGTTTACCCAGCCCTGTGTCATGTCCTCCCCCCACCCTTCTTCCCCCATGGGAAAGCTGCAAAATTAACACAGTGAAAGAGCATTTCTAGTGCCTGTGTACATCAGGCTGTAGTCCTGCCAGTCTCAATGGGAGCTATACCTTCTCACAGCTCTTTAAATAGAACTAATTCAACTTTCATCTCCTGGGAACTCTTAAAACACCTTTGCCTAGGATGTGAAAGTGTGGGAAGGTAAAGGCAGAGAGAGGAACATAAGCTATGCTGAGAGGGGCTTTTTAGGTAGCTTTTTTGTTTCTGCTGTATACTTGACAAAGAAAGATATCATGCTGATTTGCATATGGAAAATTAATGCCGAGCTAGCTGCATTTTATTAAAACATTCAGCTTTTCCAAGAGATTTTTTCTAAAGATTTAAATTCAGAGTCTTTATGAACTGCTTATGGAAAAAAAGCAGGATGAGAATTTTTCCTGTCATTTATGCCTAACTAAATGGGCAGCTTCATCACACAGCTTTGCCTCAATTTCTGTACTTTACTGACTAAGAAAATAATTCAGATTAACACAGAGCAAACTAGAGCTTGAATTTTGCATTGCACTGCATGAATGATTCCTCAGCTGCTGGTGTGCACCATCTCATTCTTCAGTAAATACCTTTGGATAAGCCACATTGTTCTTACTAGTAGGTAAGACAACTGATAGTTACAGCACAACAACTTGTGCTGGTATTTCTTACCTCGTATTGTCTGCTCATATTCAAGCACTGGAAACACTTTTTGTGCAGGAAGCAATAATGAAGTGGTATGGGAACAGCTGCACCGAATCTGCTGAAAAAAAAGTCTCCATATGCTATTTTCACTGTGAAAATCATCAGTCCAGAACAATTATTCTAACATCATCTAATTTCAAGAGGAAAGCTTGCTCTTCGATGGAAGCCCTTAATCAAATGGAAGGATTCCACAGCACATTTTCTCAGGGTAAACAAGAGCCTTCACCCACTGGCTGAAAATTAGCACGTAAAGGGCTACAAAAAGGCATCTTCGTCCAGACTGGTCTGCGAGAAGTAAAAGGATGGCAATTTTGTTAAGCATATACGGTTGTATTTCAGCTAGTCACAATCTTAAGGCTGGAAAAGAGCAAACACAATCATGACACTAAATAGAAACTGCATTGTTTTGTCATCCATAGCCATACTGCGGTGTGCTGTGGGCATGCTATGGACGGACTAAGAATCTATATTTAAAAAAGTGGTTTGTAACATTGATGTTCTTTGATAACACAGATAATGTTTCTTGCTGAACGTACAATTTCTTAATGACGGAAGCAATAAAACTGACTTCCCTTACATATGCCATTAATTTGTACTTAATTAACGTAAACAAAACCCTGGAATGAAATAAAAATTCTCATGTCCAAATAGTGAGCTCTACATGTTTACAGAGGAAATATACAATAAACGCTAGAAAGAATGCAATAACCCAAGGCATTTTTACTATCATGAGAACTACATTTTCTCTACGTTACTGTCAAAGTTCATCATTCAGGAAAAGCAGAGTTAGCACTGCTTGACAATACCCAATGTCACTGTACACCTGTCAAGACGACAGGTCTCTGCTTCTTTTTAGTTCTGGAAGCATTGGACACCCTGATTAACCTAATACTAAAAGAATCTTCAAATACTGCACAGTATGTATTGAAATACATTTGAATTCTTACAGAACTTCAAGCAATAGCTAGACTTTATAACTAGTCTCATTAAAAACAACTGTTTCCAGCGACCTGCATGAAGAACGCAGCGAATTTTATCTAGCTTTGTAACAAAAGCTCTACCAAGCTACGGAAAACTGCATCAAAGCTTTCTGACGACCTCGTAAGTGATAAAAATCAAACAACACCACCGAGTAGCTTCGCGGGTTAGGAGGAATACGTACAAACAACCGCGTCGCGCTGCTTTGCCTCTGCGGCTGCAGTGGCCGGAGCACATTAATTTTGGCCCTGGCTGCCGGACACCGC
>NW_008692795.1:0-13619 GCF_000695815.1 Acanthisitta chloris | reverse complement strand
GCAGCCTCTGGGCATCCCCCGCGCCCGCCCTGCCTTCGCCAACGGATAAGATTGTTTTCTCCCCCTTTCCTTTCGAATGGTGCCTGTCATCTTCCCGAGGCTGTGTCCAGCCCGGGGCAGACGCGGAACGGCCAGATTCCAAATCCCTGGGTGAGATGTGCAGCGGGACAGATGTTCCCATCTCTGGATCAGGCGGCTGGGGAGGCTCCTGCCTTTCCATCCTCTTTAAACTTGGGACAGGCTGTTGTTTCAGGACTTCTGTGCTGTAAACCTCTGCCTGTTAACCCCTTCAGCTGCTGCCTACCCGTTATGGGTCTCGTTTCCAATGTAACCAAGGATGAGAATGAAAATAGCTTCCTTTCATTTCTGTATGCTTAGTTCCAAGTTAGCTTTTATCCTTAAAAAACCTCATGCGTTATCACACTGGTGTTATGTCTGGTTTGCAAATGTTTGGAAGGAGAGAAGAGCTGAAATCCCAGTTGCTTCCATCCTGGAGTGGGGAATGAAAAAGCCAACTACTCTGAAAATATTTCTTCTTGTGTTAGGTAACCTCTTCTGAAACTAGATCAGCTACTTGACAGGTCCTGCCTGCCCCAACAGCATTTCAGCTGTCAGAACACTTACTTGTTTTTTCCCTCTTTCATTCCCATGTCTCTCCTAAGGTATGTTTATTTAGCAACACAGATTAATTTCACTTATATTTCTCTGCTATAAATATTAATGTGCTGCATTACTTCAGAGATTGCTTCCCCCTTTGACTTCTTTACCTTTCCACTATTCCTTTTCCCTTATTACATCTTGTGGGAATAGATAGGTCTCTCTTGGCATCATCTTCCTTCTTTCTCCTACTTGGATGCATAACCCCTCCCTCTGTTAAATATTTTATATGTATATGAACAATTAGTTGTGTTCTCTAAAGCTTTTCCCTCTGGAACCGCCAGGCTATTTCCCAACCAGTTAAATTAGATTGAAACTATACTGATTTTGGGCACTACTTAGTTTTTAAATATAAAATCAACTCCCTGTGGAGCCTGATAAATCCAGAGGATGCTTCGTTCCGTGTATGAATCTCTATTGTCTCTCTCCCATCCCACAGCACAGAGGTGTGTTCTGTACCAGTGATGTTCCTGCAGCTTTGCTGCCCTATCCAAAAATAAGTGTGTGACTGTGTTCTTGGCCTGGTTTTGGTCCTCAGAATGACTTCCACTTTCTCAGGGTTTTCTTGCAGTATAAAATACAAACGATATTTATCACATTCTGTCCTTAACTGCTGTTGTTCAAACACTTCTGCATTTCCTGTTGCAGCTTCCTAACCACACTTTAGGGGTTTGCCTGCCCTTTTAGCCTCTTGTTAGTTAGCTGGGGTTGGTTGGTTCTCCATCCTGCTGTCAGAGTTTTGAGTTCAAGTGTGTGCCTCCTCTGCCACAAACGTCTTGTTTCTTAATCAAAACTTTTGGTATCATTTCAGATGATCCTTCCTGGGCTGCTGAAGGACTTGTCAACAGAGCAGTCACCTTCTTAGTCCTTAGGAAGGCTCTGGTCCTGCCACACTTGTAGATCCTTATTGACTTCAGCATGAGGACTTAATTCTTTCAGGTCTAAGTGAAACAGTTTGAACCAATCCGTTGTAAACTGGTGGTAGTTTCCTTCTATGCAGACTGGTAACTCTGTTAATTACCTCTTTAAAACAAAGCTTTTCTTGCTGAGTAGTTTTTAAGTGTACTATAAGGGTCTGTCCTGCAGCATGGAACATGCTGAGTCTGAGCAAAGATTGTCTAGTAAGCGCTGGAACTCTGGGCAAGGGTGAAGCTTGTTGGTGTGCAGACATATGACTATCTCTGATTCTGTTTCCAGGTCACTGAGAATTTTGGGGACAGAAATGGATTCCCTTTTAAATTGCTTGATGTCTTTATACTTTAGAGAGAAACTTCTCAGACAAGGAAGAAGGGTGAAATTGATGTGCTCAAACTGAATTTTTGGCGTTAAGTATGCCCTATAAACTGACATAATTGGCTCTTAGGGATTCAGGGGAATAGCTGATCTGAATCACTCTGAAATTGGATGGCTTTTATTTATAGGTTTTTATCTTGTTCTCATTGCTATAGAGCATTGAGCATTCATTTCAGGGTAGTTCATGCAAAGTGTTGATTATCCATTTACAGCCCTCTGGTTGCTTGATGACTTGTAAAATTCCTTTAATTGTCGGTCCAGACTTTTGCTGTTTGTTTTGGCCTTTGGTTATGCAGTCACTGTTGAGAAATAAGACTGCAATCTCCACAGTTGTCTTCTGACATGCCATGTTAGCTGGAAGTGGTACAAGGCAGGACTGTGCTTCAGTGAAATGGAAAGCCAGAGAGAGGCTCCTTGGTGCTAGTGCATTGTTGTTCAAGGTAGTTGGTGAGTGATAATTATCTGTATTGGGAAATAATCTCTTGAAACTTGGCCTTTGAAATTATCTTTGTGCACAGTTCCAAAAAACCACAAATGTATAATTTCTTTTAAGTGCTGGTTTCCTTGTGTCTGTCAGCGCTCTTCCCTGGGAAGTGAAGAAGCTGGGCAGGCAGTCTGGCCCTGGCTGCTCTCACAGTTCACTTGCCTTCCCTGCCCTCAGGGAGACAATATGTTTTTATTGGAAGGGACCGACTGACCCAAAAAGAGAGGATATGCTGTACATATATTGGTTTAAAATGCACAGTTTTGGGAAAAAATATGCTAAAGCAAATGGAAACCTAAACCATTGGACTTCCTCTCCTTAATCCCAGGAGAACAACTCAAGCAGGAAGCAGAGTCCTGCAAATGTGTTTGGGAATCTCTGTCCTGGTGTGCTTGGGAGCTCCTTGCTGGGGGAACATACAGGAAGTACTTTGCCCACTTATTTATGAGGAAGCTAAATATAACATTACTCTACCCCTGGTCCTGTAATTGCTGTTAAACAATGTGGTGACTGTGAGTTTATTTAATCATTGATAAGTGAAGTCTATCTCACACAGAACTGACTTTTCTTTTTTTTTTTTTTTAAAATTTATTTAGATCTTGATTGCTGCTGCTTGTATAGGGTTATGGAGAGCTGATTTTTTGGAGGGGACTACAATGTACCTAGGAGATCAGGAGCTGCTCAGGTAGTGGATTTAGGAATGCCTAACATTTAAAGATGCTCTCATCTGCTGGTTGTTGGTTTTCCTCAGCTGATGTTTTCCAGGTATAGCCAGAGCTCATTCTGAAAACTCAAGTTTTGGAGGCAGTGGCCCAGCAGGATAAGCTGATTCCTGCTTTAGGCAGACCTCCGTGTGCCATTTTCATCAGTTTCCTGTGGTGCTAGTTGTCACCATTTGGGAGATAAAACTGTCTCAGTCAGGTGACCTGTAACTTCCTTCATCTTTCAAACTTCTCCTTCTGTTGAAAGCTCTTGCAAGGGACACAGGAGGCCTCCACCTCTTGCTGGGTGTGATACTGTGTTGTTAAGAGCTGGAAGTTTCTCTCCAGCTGAACAAGACCAGGCACAGATAATTTTTGTGTGTGTAAAAGCATTCATGTGTGGTGAGAGGCTCCTAAAGCAGTTGGATGGTTAGACTGTGACAACAGAGCAGTCCTTCTCTGGAAGATGTGTTGCCCATTGTACACACACTTGCCAGGCTCTTCTAGGGATCTGCATGAAATGCAAGGTCCTTCCTTAGGATGTTCAGAGCTGAGAAGGAAGATGATGACAGGTGAATTGGAACCTCACTGAGGATCATACAGGAATATTCTTAAAACTTGCAGAGTGCAAGAAAAAGTTTGCCTTTTTTTTTAGGGATGTAACTGTCCTTTTGGAGCATATCTCACTTATAGCTTGATTTCTGCTTTTTCTTATTTCTTCCTCAAACTCTTTATTCACATTTTCCAGAGATGTTTCTAGTTCTTCTGAGCATTGGTATCTTACAGCTACACTGATGCTGATTAGGTGTAGTGGAGAGGTTTAGTTTTTGCCTAGAGGCTGAAACCTGCTTTTCTAGGGGGAAGTCAGGCTTCTTGGAGTACTTTGTCAGTGTTGGCCTAAAGTGGTTGAGAAGTAAATCTTACTTTGTACTTGTTTCACCCCTTTTTTTTAATCCCCCAAATATGCCACTCCTGCATTTTAGATAAAACAACTCTACAGTTCAGTTGCCTCTTTCAGACTATGAATTTCCATTGAAACAAAGTGAGTGAAATGCACACTGGAGTTCTCAACTCTTGAGTTCCACTGACACATAAATCCTTGTGTTTTGAAAAGGAACTTGGAATTTGAAAATGCAAATAGCCTGTGATGCTATAATGAGTCATTATCTGACCAGCATTGATTCTTGCTGTTTAAGAACTGAAAGTAAGTTGAAATGGGCAGGGTACAGTAGCATCTACAGTTATTCTGGGAGCCAGTGACATTTATTTAAGTGGAAAATGCTATTTTGAGTGGAGACTGCCATTCACAAAGCAGTCTGCTGCAAGTATTTCAGTGTAAGAGTGCTGCCTGCATGCAGGGGTAATGCCTGAGGATTTCCAGTTACTGGAAAAAAATCCTGAAAGATCTATAGCTGCAACTCTGCTGTCTGGGGAAATGAAAAAAAAAAAAGGAAAATAGCCCTTGGGCAGCTTAGCTGTGTAGCTGCTCCCTGATCAGTGCCTGCAGCTCAAGGCTTCATTCTTCAGTCTTAGCAAACCACATCCTCCAGTACCAGCCGAAGCGAGAGAGCTGTCTGCAGGCTCCCGGGAGCCTGTGCACGGGGAGCTCTTGCTATCCTTGCAAGAATGTACTGGATGGGAAGACTTCAAAAATGCCCTTGTCCTTTCAGAGTTCAGCTGACATAAAGCTTTCACTGTCCTCATGTCTGTCTCTTGCTGATGCCTTTAGCAAGAAGTATGAACTGAGCTGCTGCTCCGTGTGACCGAAGCTTCCTGCGTGTGAACTGGCCTTGCAGCACTGGGCTGGTCAGCTGCTGCTCCAAGTCTGACACTTGCTTAGTTCAGCCTGAATTTAAGGAATCTCCTCTCTGTGCCATGATTTGGCTGAGCATCCTTGTAATTTGATCATTAGGTGTGACAGTGATGCTCATATCTTCGGTATAAAAGGAGAATTTTGGAAGCAGGAGAGGAAAGAGGTGGTAGTGTTTTAAACAAGGCAGACAGTGTTTCTTACCTTTTGGCTGGAAGCTCTTCCTCCAGAGTGCTCTGTTTAAAAGCATAAAACATTCTGAAGGCTAAAAGCCATTTTTACATTTGGGTTGGGCCATATAAATTGATTCAATTACTGTCAGCCATCTGCAGAATGTCTTATCGCAGTACTACATTTGCAGTGTGTGTCCTCATGTGTTTTAGTCAGCATTTGAGCAGGTTCCTGTATATGAAGGTTTGAATGTGTCAATAGCTTTTTGCCCAAATAGAATTACTCAGAATATGCATCTTATCAGCGTTGCTCATTGCAGCTGATCTCTCTGGGAAGGCAGAAAACGTTGCTGTGAGATGAGTCACTCAGCTGAACAGCTCGTTGCTCCCATGGAGAGACGCCACGAGCATGGACCTGCTGGCACTGCCCTGTGAACTCCTCGTGGCCTCACTAAGTGGAATGCCTGTGGCACTCACTGAAATGTGTTTTGCTTGTGGCTGTTCAGTGCTTCTGGGTGGACTAGGCCTCCTTCTTCTCCTCAACTGAGGCTCCATGGGAATAATGGAGTTACTGCCTCAGTGTGGGCTGTTTCAGGGTGACTTTACTGAGGGACTTAAGGCCACAGTGTAGACTTCTTGTACTGAAGGAATCAAAGATGTTAGAGTATTTCATCTGACCTATTTTGAAAGAACTGTCTCATCAGTCTCATCAGTATTTCATCTGACCTATTTTGAAAGAGCTGTCTCATCACAGATTATGCTGTCCCTGTACTAAGCTCATACCAGAGCTCAGGAGGTGGCTTGGATGCTTGAACTTTGCACTGCTCTGGAAGTAGAGCAGCACAGGAGATCTTGGAGGAGTAAATTCCAGAGGTGTCTCTGGAGTTGGTCTTCAACTTTTAACTGGATTAAATATCCAAGAAGTGGATTTCAATGTGGAAAGCCAGTCCTGGCACAAGGGACTGTGGTTATGCTATTGCTCCCACTGGCTGCTGCCGTGTCCCTTCTGTTTTGATGTACAGAACTATCACATTTTAAATTGCAGCAAGAACTTTTAAGACTTGTTCAACTGGCTTGGGTTAGCTTCAGCAGTGAACATCTGAGAAGTGTATATTGGGATTCTTCAGGAAAGAAACAAACCAGAACATGTTAGGCTTTTCATCTCTACACCTTTTACAGGATGATGAGAGGGAGGGATAGCACTTTGCCTTCCAGAGGAGAGCTTTGTTGGTAGTTAGTGTCTTGAGTCTTAGTGGTGCAGGACCAGCCCTTTGGCTCAGTCCATCTGAAGATGGAGTTTCCCACTGGTCTCTGAAGCTACTGAAAGGACTGCAGAGAGTCAGCATATGTGTGTGAGCTTCTGGTAGGGTAACAGGTATCCTTGGAGCTGATGTTCCCTTGCACCAGTCCCGAGTTCTGGAGCGTCTTCTGTAGGAAACAGGGTGTCACACTGAATATTTAGCTCATGAGTAGCTGTGGGGCAGGCAGGGAAGTGACTCAGCTCTCTGACCTACAGGCAGGAGCTAAACTGAGTTGCAAGAGGAAATGCTAGGTGTTTCTAGAATAAGGATTGATTCTTTTTTTGTTGTTGTTTTTGCTGTTGTCTTTTTGTTTTTGTGTTCCTTTCCCCTCGTCAACTGTTTAAAACAGTTGAAAGACAAACAGCTCTGGGCATGTTTTTCAGAGGTGCTGTTAGCACTGTATTTAAATACAGTGCTTCAAAATGTGGTGTGGAACAGCTACGTAGGTGCTATACTATGTTGTCTTCCTGAGTGAAGTGCAAACCTTGAGCTAACAGCCCTCCCCTTTGCCCTTCAACATTGCAGTGGTTGACAAAGATTTAATTCACTCTCTGAAGAAATATTTTTCTTATGTAACTTCTAGTGAGTTTCGTTACTGGGAGTTTCCTCTGTTTTCGTTTTCAGCTGAGTAGTGCTGATGTGGGAGAGCAAACTTGTGACTTCAAAAAGTGAAGTGAAACAGGACAACTTAGGGTTTTTTGTTCTTTGTAGTGTTTCTTCCTTCTCGGTAGTATGTTGGCTCTGCAGCAGTTAATAGAATGTGTGAGCCTGAATTTCAACTCTTAAATCAATCTTCAGACGGCGGCTACCCCTGTAGTGTGGGTCGAGTCTAATATTGCGTAAACTTGTCAGTACAGTTGCAAATGGGAATCAAATGGTAATATATTTTCTCTTGCTTTTTGTGTCAGCCACTGTGTCCCTCAGCAATTTGCTGTGTGACTGCCTCAGTGCTGTGCTGGGAGTGAATTGTCCTCTGCAGCTTCTGCTCTGCTCCTGAATCTCAAGTAAGAGAGTACCAGGGAAAACCAACATGAACAGGTCACATTTGAAAATGCCTTCCCCAAAGCTGGGCAGGGCTGTATAAACTTTGAGGCAAGAGGCATCACTAGTTAACGTTTATAGTATGACTGGAATAGAGTTTGCATAGTCTCAGTGAGTGAAATGAATATTTTTCACATAGACTCTACAGATCCCTGATCTCATCTAGTGCTTCATGCTGCAAAGATAACAACTGTGCCACAGGCTTCTGCAACCCACACTTGTGGTCTTTGAAGTAGAATTTTTTCTTTTACACATACACCAGAAACTGCTCTTGTTGGGAGGAAACTCTGTCTAACTTAGATCTGTTCATGTTGTCTTTAGATAGTGGAGACTGTTATTTTGGGGCAGTTTCTGTCTGGTCCTCTTACAAGTGAGAAAGTTCAAAGTTGACTTTGCCTTGAGGAGGATGGGAAAGTTTGATTTCTTTTTAGTATTTGAGGAGAAGATGGCATGAGCCAAAATAAATTTTTAAGCTTGAGTAACTGCTCACATCTTGATCCTAAACTTGAGAAGTGCCTCATTTCAAAAATAAGTTAATAAAAACCCCAACAAAACCAAAACTAAACACACACAGACACACACACAAACAGCCCCTCAAACCCCCAAACAAAGGCCAAACCAAAACTACTCAACTTGTTTAAAGTTTCAACTTGCAAGTTTGGTTTTAGGACAGATGAGCACAGAATGTCTTGAGCCAAAGGGAGCACAGGCAAAGATATCTCAAGGTGAGAAGTGATCTGTATTTGTCAGAATTCCTTTGCTCGCTGTGCAGTAGAACACCCTGGATGTACTCACTCATCTTAAACCTCACTGTGATGGTGAACAGCCTTTGCACATGCTGTGGGAAATACTGAAGAGCCCTGAAGCAGCTGAGGGAGACCAGCAGGGTATTAGTGGAGGATCTTTTCGGGGGCAGATGGGAGCGATGTGTCGGCGCAGAGCCGATCGCAGTCACTTTGCCTCGTGCAGTGTCGCTCAGCGCTCGCTGTGGTGTGGAAACACACTGTGTCAAACGTGAGAACTTCCTGCTGTGATAAGGAACCAACAGCTCTTCCAGCAGGTGCAGCCTTTAACTGCAGTCTTGAAGATGTAACAGAAACGTTTGCTGTCTTGGGCCTTCAATATTGTCAGTCTCAAACTGGGAATTACTCATGGGGGAGTAGTGGGACAGACCTGAGCTTGGCCTGAACCAGTGCAGGAGGCAGAGCTTTGCTTCCTGCCTTGCATGATAAGAGAATTAGGATGGGAAGCTGTGTTCAAGAATCTCTAATCCATGATGGTGGCTCTGACTGAAATGGAATAATCTTATTTTAAAGGGTGCTCTAAACCACTAAAGCTTTATAAATATTAATTTTGTTCATTTGTTTCCTAATAAAAGGCTTTTATTCATGAAATCGCTATTTATTTATTAACCTGACAAACTAATAGCAAGCTCTCTTCTTTCAGTGTATGCATGTGCCATATCACAATTCTGCTTGTCACCATAATAAGAACTTCATTCATCTGCCTTAAAATGTCATTGATAACAACCTGGCAGTGGCCCAGCTTGGAGCAAGTTAACTACAAAAGGCTGCATTGTAAACCTTGCTGAGAGTACATGCTACATTAAGTACCTGACAAACTAATAGCAAGCTCTCTTCTTTCAGTGTATGCATGTGCCATATCACAATTCTGCTTGTCACCATAATAAGAACTTCATTCATCTGCCTTAAAATGTCATTGATAACAACCTGGCAGTGGCCCAGCTTGGAGCAAGTTAACTACAAAAGGCTGCATTGTAAACCTTGCTGAGAGTACATGCTACATTAAGTCTAAAATTTAAAAAAGAGGGAAATTAATGTGCAGGCTGGTCTGAGCTGCATACAACTGCCAAATAGCTTCAAACCTCTGGAAAAAAATGAGCTTTGTATAGAGGAGTTCTGGCTGCAAATGGGATAGTTGGGAATGAAGGATGCATTCTGCTTACTTAAAAACCTTTGAGGTACACTGAGTTTATAAGCCTCATCTTACAATGAAAGGGAATGTGTTGTTGAACCACAAGCAGCTAAATAAGAGCTTGGACATGAGAGATCTTGTTATTTCCTTTAGTCTCTTCTTTCTTCGACTGAATGCCCAAGATAAAAACTCCAGTCTGAAAATAAGTCACATGCCTCTGGAGTTAACTGCTAGGAACACTGGGAGGTAGTTGTCTAGTTGTCTGGTTCCCTGACCCCAGCTGCAGCCTGTGCACCAAATGTATTTATCCACCCATAAGTTCACACAGTATAAGGAGTGTCTGTCACATGCTGAAGTTGAAGTGCTTGGTCTTTGTGCCAACAGCTCTGAAGGTACCTGAGCTGCTCATTGCTCTGGGAACCCTCTGTATGAGGCTTCTTGTTCCTGGTGGTTTGGGGCTTCTTGCTTTGACTCTTGTGTTCTTGAAACTATTACAAATGCAGCTTGTAGCTTGGGTGAGAGGTGAACCGAATTGCTCATGAAACAGATGCAGAGTTTGTGAACTTTAGGGAGAGAAGCTCCCAGAGGTCTTTAAAATGGGCTGTGTTGGTGAGGGCTGTGGGTTTTGATACAGCCCCTGACTAGCCTGGCCAATCTTACTGGTCAACTTAACAGCTGAGCAGAGCACGAAGCTTTAAGGCATCTCCATCCAAGGTCTTCTGGGAGCAGTGTAAGCATACAAGTAAGTTCGCATCCTGCACTCCAGAGATGGAAAAGGCTCAGGCAGTGTGGGGAAGGGCTTGCTCGGAACTGATGGGTACAGAGTCTGATTTCTTAACTGGAACAGAGTCTTTTTAAAACAAAACAACCTACAATTTCATGCCGCTTTACTTCTGTGGTTTTTGTTTTGTCTCTTTTTTAAGTATAGTGTATGGACAGCGCCATGGGTTAGGGAACACTTGAGCTTCATCTTCAGAGACTTTTCGTATGTAGCCTTCTCCTGAAGTCAATGGGTGTGGAGGTAAGCAGTGCTTTCTGACAACATCACTGCCACCCACTCTGCAGCCTGATGCACACAGCACTCCTTGTGTCTGAGCATTGTTTTTCTCCCCAAAAGTCGCATGCGGTTGCACAATGAAGACACTGCTTATTTGTGTGATGCAAATCAGTTCCTGCTTGTTGGTACAAAGTGCAAGCAGTGAGCATCAAAGTGCAGAGACTTCACAGATCCTGCATGAACACTTGCCCCTGAACTTCAGTGACATCCTGCATTATGTCAGAATAAAAGATGACATCACAGTTGGGCTGTGAGTGAATGGGGTTTGAACTCAGGGTTGAATGTTGCTGCCTCGAGCGTTTGTGCTACTGATGCTCAACACCCTTTGCTACTGTTTGTTTGTTTATGTATTTTTAAAACTACTGAGTTTAGTTTCTCAATGGTTAATTATTTTATCAGGAGCCAGTCAGGATCAGTGAGAGTTTCCTGTTTCCTTGTCTTTCTGTTGATTTCCTTTCCTGTTGAGACACAACTTTCTCTGTTGAAACAACTCAGTTGCTGCACTCTTCAGTTTCCACCTAGTGACTTGAAGTGGAGGGAGGGGAAACTGTCTGAGATGGCCTGATAGTCACACACAGATATTGACAGTGGGGTCTGGTGGCTAAATTGTTATGATAAAACATAAATTCATTGCTTGATGCTGTTGAAATCTGCTGACTTTTCTGTGCTCCTAATAGAAGGCTTTAAAATATCCAGCTGCAGACTGATCCTCTTCAAGCATGTGACACTGACATCAGTCCTAGAAGTGAGGCCTTGAACTGCCTCCAAAAATGAGCTCATCGGGTAATATTCAATGCACTGATTTAGCAACATATTAGTTGATTTGATTACATGGTCACCTGTACACACTGTGAAAGGTGGGAATTAATCCCAATTTTCGTCGCTCTCGTTCCAACGTTCTCAAGGTGCTGTTGGTAGGATGCTGTGCTCCTGCTGTATGCTGGGAGCTGGGCTTGGCAGAGCCTAGCTCTAATTGCCAATAATTTACTCCAAGCTTTGCCAGTTTCCTTGCTTTTTTTATCCACACACTTCTCCCAATAAACTATAGGGAATAACAGTTTGGGATTCTGTGTTAAGCCATCCCTCTAAAGCCACTCACTTAATTTTCTTAAGGCTATCTTGATGGAATTCTGTTTACCTTTAATTAAACCAGGAATATGTTCTCAATGCTACTGTCTGAGTACCTCAACATAAATCTGATTACTTGTTTGAAGCATGAGCATGAGAGGAGCAGTGTGTTGTAAGAAGGATTCGTGTGAGTTTGTGCAGAAACACTGCTCTCTCCCTCCCCCCACCCAGTATTTTCTGCCTGTTCCTGCACATTGCAGGATTCCTGCCCTGCTGAATACAAGTCTTTATGGAGCTGCCCATAATGTTGCTCTTTTCTTTCAAGAAACACTGCTGCTCACTTGAGACAGAGGAAGATGCTGTGTCTTACAGGGCTGTAACGATGTCTGAACTGCAAACTGTTGTGCAATTGAAGAATGACATTGTGCAAAACAGAGTGGAAAAACTGCTGCTGATGTGCACAGAAAGTCCTGCTGAATACAAGTCTTTATGGAGCTGCCCATAATGTTGCTCTTTTCTTTCAAGAAACACTGCTGCTCACTTGAGACAGAGGAAGATGCTGTGTCTTACAGGGCTGTAACGATGTCTGAACTGCAAACTGTTGTGCAATTGAAGAATGACATTGTGCAAAACAGAGTGGAAAAACTGCTGCTGATGTGCACAGAAAGTTGAGGCGACGAGAAGCCCTACATAGAGAGCAAGAGGAGAAGCTGATTTGAAGGGCAAGATAGGAAAACTCTGTTCCTGCAAGCGTAAATGATCCCTTAGAGCAGCCAGGGAGGTTGGTTGATGTGAACTCTGTGCAGAGTTCAGTGGAGAGTGTGCTCCGATGTCCCTCTTCCTCCTCCTTGTTTACAAGGAGTTGGCATGATTTCAGCAGAAACTTCTGAAACATCCTTGGTGGGGAGGAGGATTGGGATGACAAAGAACTTCCTTGCATCTAGAAAACTAGTGCTCCAGCAGTAGCTCTTGAAGTTGGCTGAGTGGCTGCTGCCTGGTTTTGGTTAACATGAGGAATTGCTGGTGGGGAGTGAGTCTCGGGGTGGGACCGAGCAGTCCTGGTTGTGCCTCTGTGCACGTTCTGCAGCTCAGAGCAAACTTCAGATGCTGCTCCTGCACACCACGGAATAAACTTCCGCTTTTCCCTGTAAAATGCCTGTGGGACACTCGTCGTGGAGTTGTTTGAGTCCATGAAAACACACAGGGCATGGAAATGGAGGGCTGAGCCCCATTGGAGGGCAGGAGGAGGTGGGGAGGGATGGAAAAGAGGAAAACAGCTTTGCCTGGGCTTGTTTTGATACTGAAGAGCTCTTTCCAGTGATTTGAGAAGGGGGTGGGGAGACAACCAGATGCTCTTAGGAAGTTCATACCATTGTTAATAATGTAATTCACAGATGGTGGTGAAGGCCTTGAAGAGGCTTTCATGCAGTACTTAGGCTCTGTAACAGATCATCACATAAGGGCTCACAAATAGAGATGACTTAATCCCAAGGATGAGTCTACAGTGATCTATTTGATAGTGGCCCTGCAGATCACTGCAACCTTTTTAAACAGCTCAGAGCCCCCAGGATCCCTGAATGTTGAGCACTAGAACTGGACCAATCCCTAATTAAATTGTCAGGATCAAATGTTAGTGTGGCTTTGAGACTTTTCCAATTAAAGTGGCTCTTGTGAAATGAAAAAACAAGTTCCTTTGTCCTGGTACAGAAATCAATACAGATAGAGTGTGAACAGCAGTTTGTACAGTGCCATCTTGTTAGGAGGCAGTTCTGCTTTTATTTCCATTTGTCTGGTTGGAGCTGGAAGCAGAGCGTGTGTGTGTTCAGAATAGCTGTCAGTATTTGGTGACAGCTAAGGACAAGGATTGTTGCTTGCATGTCTTCTTACTTTCTGAAAAAGAAATCACTCTTACCTATAAGCTTTACAGCAAATGAACAGGCTGCTGGTTTTCAAATCTACATAATCAGAAAAGATTTAGCTCAAGTCTATACAATTAAATTCAAATATTTGTATGTTTGTGAGAGGGTTATTGATAAGGTCTTCACTGGCTGCTGGTCAACTTTTTTATTTGCTGTTAGCTATGTAACTACATATATATATAT
>NW_008692794.1:0-1491 GCF_000695815.1 Acanthisitta chloris | reverse complement strand
TGGCTGCTCTCCAGCCACTGTCCCCAGGCATTTATTTCCTTCATTTCTTGCTGTATCAACTGCCATAGGGTGAGGCTGGGTGAAGGCTGGAAAACCTGGAGTTCCCTCTGGTGGCTGACTGCTGTTGGAAAGCACATTTGTCTTTTTAAAGGAGTGATATTGAGAGTACATTAATCTAACCATAAGCAGAGTGAAAACTGAATAAAATGTTAATCTAACATAGACTTCTGTCCTTCTACAAGACACTATTGGTGTATGACTGCCATGTAGCCCTAAAATTAAATGCTGCTTGTTTCAGGCTGATGTTTTGCTTAGGAAAGTGTAGCAGGAGGCATCTTTGTAACGTAAGGATATTATTATGGACTGAGGAGCTGACTTTTCTCAAAACAGATTAAATTTTATAGTGTCATATCTAAAAAATCAGTAGTGGTAATTACTGGTTCTGAGGAGAAAACACTTTGAGTGTGCCATTCATGGCACCAAATGGGTGTGTGTGAGAGCATCACTAGGGGAAAACGAAATCTCCTTATTTGCTTTTTAACCACTTCAATTTCAGATGTTACTTAATAGCTTTAATTATTAAGGATTATGCCCTAGTAGAGTTATTAGTTAAGATTGTTTTGCAATAAAGATGTAGTAAGCCTCACAGGTGTGGCTATGAGTGCTCTGAGTAGAAGTAGTCACTGTATTCATCTCTCTCACCACGTTGTCTTCAACATTTTCTCCTTTGGAAGTGGAAGCTTTAATTTGACTCATGTGTTGCAAAAAAAAAACAGATAAAAAAGTTTTTTGTGAGAAAAAAGGTTTTTCCTGTTAGGGTGGTGAGACACTGGCACATGTTGCCCAGGGATGTGGTGGCTGCCCTGACCCTGGCAGTGCTCAAGGCCAGGCTGGATGAGCCTTGAGCAACCTGATCTAGTGAGGAGGTGTCCCTGCCAAGGGCAGGGGGTTGGGACTGGGTGATCTGTAAGGTCCATTCCAACCCCTAAATTCTATGATTTTATAATTCTATGATTACAACAATAGCCATATTTTCTGCCTTCTTTATTTTACCAAAACCAGATTGATCTTTATTTCACAAAATAGAGATCATTTTACAAATGGCTTAAAGAAAATAAATATTCTAAGCTGTGCCCTGATCCCATAGGGCAGACTTTGCAAAGGCTGTGCCTAAACTTCTGAAGGTAGATCAGTGCATGTGTGTGCACACAGGAATCTTTTAGCACATGCTAATATTGACACTGCAACAACTCTCTTGTTAAAGAACAACAGGGTATATGGATGGGGTAGGTAGGAAGCTACCAAATTCAGCACTTGGAGATGTCTGGCATGAAAATAACAGGGTGTTTGCAGAGTTCAGTCCATCTTGTTTATTGGGTCTGAACTATAGTGTCTGTCTTCATTAGGGACCTTCTCTTAGTGCATCCACATTCAGAGATTTGGGGTTTTTTCTTAAGTTTTTTGTGTATTCATAGAATCATAGAATTTAGG
>NW_008692793.1:354-1761 GCF_000695815.1 Acanthisitta chloris | reverse complement strand
AAGAAAAGAAAAGAAAAGAAAAGTTTTAATAATTACTTCAACAAAGTAAGTCTTATAAAATAAGCACAAAATCATAAGTGGAGTATTGCAAGTTAAGCAAAAATTTCTCTGACACATCCATGTGGATCACAAAGAGATTTATATTCACATACAAGTGTACATACTTATTTCTATAAGAATAAAAATCTAAAGGAGCTTAAGTGCAAATAATTTAAGAATAAAAAGGTTCATACACATATTTATATCTTGCATCTACTATTTTTATGGATAGTAGCATGAATAATTACACAAGACAAACAGCATCTCTTTCCCACTACCTCAGCTGAAACCTTCAAACTGTGAATTAATTATGTGGAGGAAGCACTGTCTTGTAATAGCACTACCTTGTACTAGGACCCCTGTGATCTGAATCCCAGCTCTGTCATGATCATACTGTGTGACCTTGCAGGATCTGCTTTGCCCTAGATTTTTCCTAGCTAAATTTAGGCAATTAACCGAGGTGCCTAAGTTTGGAGTTAAGCAGAGATGGCTACCTTTCTAGTCAATGGATGGAAAAAGGTACCTTCCATAAGCAAATCAGATTTTATGTGGACTAAGTCCTACTTCAGAGCTGCTGGTATTTTCTAATGATTAGGGAACAATTCCGGGAATGACACGTACTGAGGCTGGCAAGAATTAATACTGATTTTTGGGTGTAATCCTGACAAAATTATTCACACTCCATTGGACTTTGTTCAATAAAACAAGATAATTGCATGGGGCAGAGGGGGAAGGTGTGTGTGGAAAGGAGTACAGTGCTTTTCAAAGTGAATTTCCTCTCACATGATTTCTTTTGTTTAAAGTAGGAATACTGGTGAGGTGATTTGCACTCAGGGTTGACAAAGAGTTTTTCCTCAAAACCCAGCAGAAGACTTTGCAAATACAAACTCCCATATGTAGTTTCAGTACTCTTCAAAAAAATGGATTGTAAATGCCGTTGTTTCCCTCTAAGGACATAAAAGAAATTGAGAGAACCTCAGACTTAAGTGGTTTTGCTTTTATCATCAAACGAGAGTTTTAAGTTCTGATAATAAAAAACTCTCCTAGACTTTGAACATCTGCTTGGGAAGATTGAGCCTCACAGAACTCAAAATATTCTGCTCATGGACCTCTGTAATGTGAAGAAAGGAGTGGGAAGGAGATCAAGAGACAGCCACTAGGCACACTGAAACTGTAATTGTCAGTCTCTGTATGCATATTTATGTTTGCCTTCAGTTTCTACAAGGGCACAAGCATATAAAGAAGGGAAGCCAGGACAGATAAAAAGGGAAAAAGAAATAGAGAGAGGGAAAGGAAGGAAGGAAAGAAGGAAGGAAGGAAGGAAGGAAGGAAGGAAGGAAGGAAGGAAGGAAGGAAGGAAGGAAGGAA
>NW_008692793.1:0-297 GCF_000695815.1 Acanthisitta chloris | reverse complement strand
AGAAAGAAAGAAAGAAAGAAAGAAAGAAAGAAAGAAAGAAAGAAAGAAAGAAAGAAAGAAAGAAAGAAAGAAAGAAAGAAAGAAAGAAAGAAATGGTTATGCCTGGCCTTTTATTTTTTTAATAATCTTGTGCACCTTTTGAATTTTCAGTTCAGAACTGCTCACCCCTCTTTCCCCTCCCCAATCCCCCCCCTTTCCCCACTTCGTTATTTTAATAGCTACATCATTGCTCTAATGTGTCAATAGTTGTGAAAAATCCTGTGAAGCAAGGGCTTAATGAAATGGCAACTGGAACAG
>NW_008692792.1:0-4254 GCF_000695815.1 Acanthisitta chloris | reverse complement strand
TCACGGGCTGGGGAGAAGGTGAAGTGACGGACGAGCCCCTTGGGCAGCGCTTGGGGACAGGGAGGCTTAGCACCCTGTGGAGAGGGCGAGGGACACGCGTCCCGCCAGGGCTGCGCTGCGGCGGGTTGCCCGATCCGAAATCTCGTTGTTATGCTGATTGGCAAATTGCATAAAAGGTAATGTGAAGGTTGCTTAGCACACTTCTAAAGACTTAAGAGTGGCTAACAGGTCACAGAAAAATTAAGCTACCATCTGGCTTAGGTGCTGTCTCTAATAACGCTCAAGCCTGGGCTGGTCAGTAGAGTGGTGGTGACACCTTTTTGTGGTCATGAACCCACAGTGTAAGTGCCCGAGTGGCACATCTAATGACAAGTGGCCTAACTTGCTGCTCTGCCTAAGTCCAGGATGACTGATAAGGGCTGGAATACAACTGGGGTCTCTTGTACTCTGGTTATATGTCTGAGAACTTGTCTAGTGTTATGAAGTAAGTTAGATGAATTATTGCATTATGTAAGACTTGTTGCAAATGTCAGTTAAGCTGTAGTGTAGTATCATGGGATTGCATTACTTCAGTCTTTGTTCTGTATGATGGTTTTCAGAAGACAGTAGCAGATATAGATAAGGAATTGTCCAAGAATGACTGATGGGTCAATGGACATAAACTTTCTATTTTAGCTAATGTTGTCTTGAAGAATAGAACTTACTCTAATTCAGAACAGAAAGCTGCAAGAGTTTACATTAACAGGACTGGAGCTATATTCAGTTTCTTGGAGAGGAGGGCCTGAGGTGGCATGATTATAGAGGTTTTATGGCTCTAGGAATAACATGTTTAAAAAAGAGTGGAAACTCTGTATGTTGTATATCAGTGTTGAGTGTCTAGGAATAACTTAGGAATTGCCAGTAGTCACCAATTTTTGCTGCCTTTAGTTAGAGAGGCAAACATTCTGTCTTGAATTTTGATATCTTCTGCAGCTCTTTATAGTCTTGAAATCACTTCCTGGATTTGAGCACCTTGGATGACTTTACTCTCCCTATGAATTATGGGAGTGAGCTGTCTTCCCTCCCAGCTACCTCAACTGCCTAGTTAGGGTTCTTACTCTGAAAGTTGGAATATTAGTGTTGAAACTACAACACCTGTTAGGGACATCCCCCAACCATCTGCCTGTAATTCGATAGAGAAGATGTTTCCTAATCTTCCCTTTGGATTCTGCTCCTCTGCCTAATGCAATAGTAGCATGACTTCAAGTTTCAGTCATGCTCCCATTTATCTATCCATTTATCAAACTCAGTGGTCAAGACTGTAGTAAGTTTTTTTTCTTCCACACTCAGTGTTTCCATTATGTTTCGATATAAAGTGATTAAAAAATCCTCTCGTTAGGCTACAGAATGGTGGTTGCTATTTTTGAAATGCAGGAGGTGCTGGTTGTGTCTGTCAGTACCTGACTGAATGCTGTTCCTGAGTCATCATGTTACCTTTTTTAAAATACAGAATGTCTTTGTACATCTTGTCACATACATGATTTGGAGAAGGATTTGCATGCTTGAAACCTGTTTATTTAGTTCTATCTACTAATCTTCATAAAATTCTGTCTCCCTATAAACCTACTTGCTCATTTTCAGATTGATGCGGCCACTCCACTTTTGTAAAATTACATGCAAAATAAAGTTTTTTGAAATCCTATCCTTGCCACTGAAACTTTGCTAGGTTTTTGTCAGCTGTTCTAGTAAAAACACAGAAGTACCAGTGAATCAACATGAAGTTTTGGTGCTGACAAATGTAAACACTCAAGGCCGTGTTAGTCTTTTGTACTAGGAAATGAACTTTTCATTTTCCTTTAGAAGGATGAGGCTTTTTTTTGTGGCTTGTTATGTAAATATGTATTTGGAGGGGAACCTTTCAGTTAAGTCATTTTTAGTCTTGATTGAGACACCATCCTTTGGCTGTTTATCTAGTTGTGTTTAATACACATTAAAGTCACTGATTCCAAGGTGTCTTCATGTTTTCATTCCAGAGTCACAGATGAGCTGATGTGAAAGAAAATGAAATTAATTCACAAGGCACTGGCAATTCAATGCAGAAATTGTATTTTGAAGATACAGCTGCACAGTAGAGATCAGTTGGCATTGTAGTGGAGCAGAGGAGAGAGGACAGGTGCTGTATAATGAGTGTTTTGACATCTTTTTCACTGACAGTAGATGAGTTCACAAGGAGAAAGCCAGTTTCTAAAGCAATTTTAGTGCCAAAAAGTGACTTTATTTTAGAATTGGCTCTGTTGAAATATTGTTTAAATGGTATTTGTGTGTACAGTTAGATATGAAAGAGGAAGTGCCTCTCCAGGTGACAGTGTGCTCATTGTGTAGTGATAGGCAGTCAGAGTCGAGCTTATCACACTGTGCTGGACTAACCGGTTTGTCTGAGGAAGGACTGTGCTGGCTGCTGTCAGTCAAGTCACAGGTGTCAGAAGTTCTCATGAGGCCCCTGCTGGAATCTGAAAGCAACGTAATAATGTTTCAGTTCAGTAAACTTCTGAACTTTCCCTTCATTATGTTTCTTTCATGGATCCATAAAATGTGTAAGTTGCCTCATTCTTCTGACTTGGCTCTGGAGTGTTTAACATGCTGCTGCTGCCATCCTTTTATCCTTCCTGTGCTCACCTTCCACGTGAGCAGCTGCTGTGACTCTTTGCCAATGGAAGGCAGTGTGAGCTGTGCAGGTCTGATTCCGGCTAAATTTGGTGTCTGTTACAAAATTGTTGAGTTGATCACTATTATTAAATTAATAAGGATTCATGTCCTGATTTATTTACTTATTTATATCTGTTGTAATGGAACTTAAAAGTTCAGTTGACAGTAAGCCTGATAAATTTAATAGGCTGGAAGCAATCTCAGTAATGGGAGAAGGAAGTCTCTCTCCTGTTTTATAAATGGGAAGCTGAGGCATGAGATGTGATATGCAGAAGGTTGTATCAGACTGACAGACACCTTTTATTAGATTCTCAGTTTTAGTCCAGTGTTTCACCTTTGCCTCTATCTGTTAAGATATGTTCTAGGATTCTTGCTTCAGCAGTGCCACTTTGTATTATGTCTCTGTCATCCTCTGTCATAGTTTACAGCTGATATGGTTATAGTTTCTTTTGGGACTGCTTATGAAAAAAGGGCTTAAGAGAAGAAAAGGAAGACAGAATGTTGTGGCCCTGCCACTTAGCATTACATTGTTCAGTATTTTTTTCCATTCATGAGATAAGGAAGATAACGTGGCTGTGGCTCTTTCCAGGGTCTGAGAAAGTTGGACACCTTGTTTTACTTAAGTTTAGTGCAGTGGTATCAGGTGAATTAAGTTTGCAGTGAACTGAGGAAATACTAAGGTTGCATGTAGATTTATATTCATGACACTACTTCAGAATATAGAATTGTTTACTCTTGAGAAGTATAATTTATCACCTTTAAAAAAATCCCAAACACACAAACAACAAAACCCAAAACGCACCAAAAAACCCCTCAAAACCTTTAGTTAATCTTTAACTTTTTTTGGGTAATGTTGTCCAGCTTCAAGTGCTGTTTCAGATGCAGGGAAAATGCTTGACTTGTCCTTATCTTGAGACAATAATTGGTTCGAGATTGTGTTTTAAACAGCTTAGGTTTTTAAATGATTGCTAATATTACTATGGCTGCCAAAACCCTGGTTGTGCATCTGACAATTTCTAGTGTACAGAGCTTAACTTAATTGGGAAGACTGCAGTCATTGCTCAGAGAAGAGGCAGACAAAACAGTACTTACTGTCTTGAGTCATAGAATTATTAAAGTTGGAAAAGAACTCCCAGATCAATCCAACCTTTGAAGGGCCTAGCACTGTCACAGCTGAGAGAAAATGCAGCTCTAACACATGGATGTTATATGGTTGTGTGTGTCTCATCCTAACTGCACTCTTTGTGTGACATATGGAAAGTGGAGAGGCACAAGTTATCAGATTGTTATGGGGAATGACGCAGCTATTGAACCCTGACAAATGGGCATACTGGTGATATTGGAAGTGTAGTCACTCATGTATAGGAATGACCTGGGAAGTGGATTAAATTGTGGTGGCTTATTCTTGTCAGCAGTGGACTTCACAAGCTTGCAAGTCAGACTCCTTGTGGTTCTGGTTTTTTTCAGTTGTTTAACTGGAGAAGCTGATACAGTATACAATTTAATAGATGAAAAAATGGAGATGAGTTGAAAAACTGGGCTTATATGTATGCATACATATATATATAT
>NW_008692791.1:0-3222 GCF_000695815.1 Acanthisitta chloris | reverse complement strand
AATAACCCCAAGCACCAGTACAGGCTGCGTGCTGACCTGCTGGAAAGCCACTCTGCAGAGAAGGACCTGGGGGTCCTGGTGGACAACAAGCTATCCATGAGTCAACAGTGTGCCCTTGTGGCTAAGAAGGCCACTGGAATCCTGGGATGCATCAAGTAAAGTTCTGCCAGCAGGTCAAGGGAGGTGATCCTTCCTCTCTACTCAGCAATCGTGAGGCTGCACCTGGAGTATTATGTCCAGTTCTGGGCTTCTCAGTACCAGAGGGACATAGAGCCCCTGGAGCAGGTCGAGTGCAGGGCAACAAAGATGATTAAGGGACTGGAGCACCTCACTTATGAGGAAAGGCTGAGGGAGCTGGGCCTGTTCAGTCTCAAGAAGAGATGACTGAGACAGACCCCATTAATATATACAAGTATATGAACAGGAGGTGCCAAGATGATGGAGCCAGACTCTTCTCCGTGGTGGAAACTAATAAAACAGGAGGTAATGGGCAAAAACTGATGCACAGAAAGTTCCACATGAATACAAGGAAGAACTTCTTACTGTGTGAGTCACTGAGCATTGGAACACATTGCCCAGAGAGGTTGTGGATTTTCCCTCACTGGAGATATTCAAGAATCATCTGGATGCAATCATGAGCCATGTGCCTTAGGATGGCCCTGCTTGACTAGGGAGGTTGGACCGACCCACTGTTGTCCCTTTCAACCTAACTGATTCTGTGGTTCTGTGAAAATTGCCCTATCCCTGGCAGTGTTCAAGGCCAGGCTGGACGAGCAACCAGGTTTAGTGGAGGGTGTCCCTGCCCATGGCAGAGGGCTTGGAACTGGATGATCTCTAAGGTACCTTCCGACCCAAACCATTGTATGGGTCTGCGATACTATAAAAGTTCCCTGGGGTGGAATTATAGCCTTGCTGCAAGTCAACTTGGTAGTGCCTGATGGGGAATGATGGGCCATATGCTCCAGCTCCATCTTGCCATTTTCTTTCTCAGAACAAATTTCCATCATGTCTTTTTCACTGCAACATAAGGGAATACTATTAGAAGGACAAGTACCTACAAACTGATGAGCTCTGATTCATATTAATTTAGATATTTATTCATTGAAAATATTTACTCTTGATTGCACCTCACTATCAGCATTGGAGTCTGCTCACAAAGCTGGTCCTTGTGCTTTGTCCAGGTCTTCTTGGAGTTTGTTCTGATACTCATCCAGTTCCTAAGGAGACAACCGGACACTCACTCAGAACTATATCCTTAGTCTGCACCTGGAAAAAACAAGTGAAAAATAGCAAGGAGAGTTTTAAAAACATCATTATGAATTAACGTATGGAACCTGGTGACACAAAGAGATTTGAAGAGTTTCAAGTTTAGGGATTGCAACAGAGATAGAGATAAGAAATGGCTTTCAGCCTTTTTCATTGCTGTTTTGCCCTGAAATAAAGCCAAAGAAATATTTCTCTCTTGAGTATTCTTGGCTGATATCCATCTCACAATGGTTTATGGTTTGATTTTAAAGATATCAGTGTGCTAGCTGGAAGCCTTTCTGTCTCCTGAGTGCAGAGAAAGATAAATATCAGCCACATAGTATCACCAAAATGTACATCCGGAAAGAATCCCCAGCACCTCTCTGCTGGGATATTCTTGACCTCATGTTATAAGAACCAAATTGGTTTTTATAACTAGCTGATCCCTGTTGGGCCATCCATGTCTAGATCTTTTTGACCTTGCTGGTACTGTGTGCCTTCACAGCCTCCCTGGCACTGTGTGCCTTCACAGCCTCCCTGGCAGAAAGGCTGACAAGTTTGTGTCTGAAAATGTCAAGATGTCTTTTCTGGAATGGAATTGTGAGTCCAGTGTCTTAGTCTGAGTTATTTGCCCTAGATTCATTGCCCCAGCCATCTGTCTTCCCATTCACTCCATTTTATGAAGTTCCCTGTAGCTGGCATAGCTTTTAAATACCTGAAATAAAACTGCAAACCTCGAAATTCGTTCTGTGTTTTTTCCCATGCCATTGCTGAAGATATTTCCAAAAACTCACCCCCACATTGAAGCCTGGGGCACCCCACGGACTGGCAATCACAGCCCTGGCACCATCATCCTGCTCTGCACTGAGGCAGGAGTGAGCTGCAGATGTAAATAGGGAAAGGCATGAGAGCATCAGGGTCAGACCAGAACTACACCAGAATGATTTTCTTGCAAGATACCATTCTTTCAAGAGTGTGTTAGTACTCCTACCAACAACAACTAGAATCATACTAGATTGGGGTTTTTTTTTCAGCTATAGAAGAGCTGCAAAAGGAAATACCAGAGTTTCTTTCTATTTTGAGAAGCCAAAGGGACAGAAAATCACATTATGGAGAACGTGTGGTGGTATAAATCCTGCCCAGCAATTGCAGCTGAGTAAATGCCTTCACACAGACAGGGCTTGGCATGTATAGATTCCAGCTGCAATATATTTCCCATGTTACAGCTCTGTGCATGGCAGGAGACATCTTTCCTGCCTTTGGGTGCTCCCCTTGCTTCATTATTTTTGGAAGAGCCAAGGACATCGTACTTAATGATCTTGGAGGTGTTTTCCAACTTTAATGATTCTGTGATTCTATGACGTTGCACAACAGTGAGGTAGCGACATCTTGAGGACAACCACTGAGGCAACCTCTGCTCACATCGGTGGCACACCAGGAGTTTGGGGACATGGAATAAGACCTCTTAGGTCTGTGTTGAATGGGAAGTGAGATGAAGTGAGAATGGGAGTTATGAAAGCACTTAGATTTAGGGATTTTTTTTTGGCAGTGGAAGCACCCTGAGGATCTTGCCCTCCTTGGTTCATCACATGCCTTCTGTGTTTGGCTGTGATTCCCAGGCAATGCCATGCTTAGGGTGCCTCCAGGGCACTCTGGAGCTGAGATGCCCAGCTGTGGGATGGTCTGAGCTAAGGGGTTGTCTATTTTCCCCTCTGACTCCATCCCTCAAGACACTTGTGGATGGTGTCAGGCAAGCTATGGGCAGAAAGGGGATCTTCCAGGGCTGGGTGGTCAGACAGGTCAGTCTGTGCCCAGGCAGATTAAGCTCCATCCACTTTCAGGTCAGCAGCATCACCAAAGTCCACATGCAATCCCACCATCCACAAATTCATGGAAAATGCCTTTTTGAGATGCTCAGCCTAGCAGATACCTGTAGTTTATCTTCCTCACTGCCTAAATAACTATCATAGAATCATA
>NW_008692790.1:0-6211 GCF_000695815.1 Acanthisitta chloris | reverse complement strand
ATACTCAGCTATTAGCTAGCTTTCCACTATGTCTAAAAGAAATAATGAAACATTCAAAATTCTGAGCAAAAAAATTAAGGAATTCAAAAAAGCAATATTTAGGGAGTGTACAGAAAGGTGAAATCTGAACCCTGTTCTTAAAGTTACTTGGTAGCACTGGCATCTGCTTTCATTTGACTCTTCAGAGGAAAGAGCGACTAACATTTTGTTCATTTTCTTGCTTTAGAAAGATATTTCTTGCAGCACAAGACAATACAGCTGCCACCTTGACAGAAGGCAATTAAGTCTTTGCTACTCTGAACAATACCCTTTGCAGTAAAATGCTGCTTCTTCACACCAATAAGTACATGATACATATTTATTTGGATGTTAAGAGCAAAATGTTTAAAATCAGCAAAAGCTGAATAAAGAAAGATGCACTAACACCAGAATGGTACTTCCAAAGACTAAGTAAAAGCAATAGCAGAACTTCCAGGTTTTCCTAAAAACAAATGCCCAGGGAAAAAGAGTGCTTTTTTTCCCCAGCATTATATATGGTTTATAATCAAATCATGAAAGGACTACAAACTGCCATTCCTGATTGAATATGTAAGCATTTGTAGAGCAGTCTGGGTACAAAGCAGCACAGGAAAATGAGTCAAGGATTGTGGTATAAAGGCCAGAAGAAATTAATCTCCAGCTCTCCATACAGAGCAAGAATGATCACATCAGCAGTATTCTGGCAGAATTTCCTCATGTGTGAATGGTTAGGGAGAAGGCAAGAAGGCAGCCAATTCTTCTTTCACTCTCATAAAACTCAAGCACCTTAAATAATTCATCTAAACTTTCTGATTGTTTGAAATATTTTGTGACAAACATTCACAAAGAAGATGCAACCATCTTTTTTCTACACTGATTAAATGTCAATAACCAGCACAGAAGCTGATAAATTTTATCAGGTTGTAGGAATCCTCTCTCATATTCATCAGTCTCAATGGAAGACCTCTCTCGCTGCAAAAATGCCTAACGAACTGATCATCTATACACTGCTACACCATCCTAAAATTCTACTTGTTACCATAAGCCATAAAGTTACAGTTTTGAAGTTTTTAATATGCTAGTTTGCCCTTTAAAATACAAATGAAGATACACATTGATTAATTAGGTGTGATCACCAGATGTACAAGATCCAAGAACTATGCAAGGGAGAGATGCTACATACCTACATGCATTTCTCACAAAGGGTAGAAAGTAAGAGGTGAACAGAACAGGCATAAAGTTTTCACAGTCAGTCCAAAGAATTGAGATGGGAGCAACCATGTTACAAGAAGCTCTTCTACGCATCCTGTAAACAATCTACATGAATAATGCTTCATTTGATAAGTAAATATTCTGTGTGATTCAACAGATTAATTAGTGATTCAATGGATTAATTTTGGAACTCTGTACCTCTTGGAACCTAGTGACGTAAGTGGCACTTTGCAAAAGGAAGAAAATGTTGATGATCTGAAGAAAGTGGTGAGTTATGCAGTAAAAGTGCATTCTGCCCTATTTTTGGCAAGTTTCCTTGAAAATTATCAATGTGAAGTGACAATTTTCATGAGTAGGAGCCTTATTCCTTATGATTCCATCTTCCACAGGTCAAATTTGGAAACACTCCCTTCAATGATGCCTTCCTATTTCATGTAATTCATTTCAGCCCTTAGTCCCCAGCCTTATTAATCTATTCTTTGATACTGCTCAATCATTTCACCCTTCTCTATTTCTCCTGCAGCAATTGTTGTTTTATTGAGCAATCGTCTCCTCCATTTTTCCCATTTTATCTCCCCATTCATACTTTCATAGTCAGGCTACATGGACATATTTTTATATTTCTGTATAAACCAGTTATTTCTGTAAACTACTCTTCCTCTGACTATTAATCACAGCTAAAGTTGATTTAGGTTACCATTTCACCACAAACCATGGGCACATAAATTAATACTTGCTTTCAGTCTTCCTATATCCTGAAAAAACAGTCCTAACATGATAGCTGTGCTGTGCAAGCTTATCTTTTAATTTCTGATGCTGGCAAAAAAAGTGTTGTCTTCAATTATTAAATAATTTTATTTGTACTATGGGTGGTTATTTTAAAAACCACAATGTGCTAAATTTGCATGTACTCAGAATATGCACTGATGCATGAGTCCTGTGAAGGTGCATTGAGTCAAACTGGGCATGTATTGGACTAGACATCTTGCATGTCAATGAGGTCCACTGGCTTATAAAGCAAAGCTGACTGAGTTCTCTTTTCAGCATCACTTTGTGGGTTTCTCTTTTTTTTTAATGGACTTTCTAAATTAAAAGGGAGATCAATCCCAGCCTTATTACAGAGAAAAGTAGTTTAATTTTAGTTCAATTTCAGACTGTTTGCTGCCCAAAATTTCCAAGCCTGTTAGCAATTTTAGGCAGTATCAAAACCTTCAAAACCACTCAAAATCTGGATGTTTTAACATTACTGAGTGGACAATCATCTGTTACTATCCCAAAACTACTATTCATACAGCATCTTTTATGTCTGTTGTTGATCTAGACGAATAACTCTTCAGCAGTACCTCTCAAATCGCTGTGTTTTCTCAATTTTCAATGTCTGATGTAAGTCAATTATCATTTTGAAAAGGCTGAACTGTAGCATTTTTTAAATAAACTAGTTACCATCTAAATATGCCTCGTAAAATCATCCTGCTGTCTACCCAGATGATTAAGACATTTTCTCCTTTTTCTGTATTGAGGCTACTTACATTATCACACAGTAGGCTCTTATTTTTGGTGCCTGTTGCATAACAGTCACAGGGTTTGCAAACATCAGTGGCTGAAAGATCTGCACCTGCTTGTCTGTAATGGAAATCCTTGCACAGCTCACAGTTCCTTCCTGCATGAAGGAAAGGTTATGCATTATGGCTTCCAATTCATTAAAATTAGCTGTATAATTCAAAATTAAAGACTATTCCTTTGAGAGAATTCTATAATTTTCAGGACGTCCATTTTAATGCACCTTTCATCTCTACCTGCCAATTTAGTGATCCAGAGCATATGAAACAATGAACCTGTTACAAACTATGTTTTACTCCATTAAACTTCCATCTGTTATATGATACCACACTTATATAAAAGCTTTGCCATGCAAATGCCTATATGTTTTTTTTGAAAAATCATTGTTGAACCTGAAACTTTTTTCCCTTTACTAGATAAAGCCAAGAAAACTGAAATAGAAGAGAACTGTTAATAAAAAGTTCAAATATACTACCTACATTGAATAGAAACCTTTACTCAATAAGCAAGAAATGGACATCAGAGCCAAATTTGACAATGCTTTTGGATCAAACAGAAAGATTACATTCTGGATTTAAATGCTCTAACACATGTAATGGAAATAACGTTGAAACTCTAGGTTTCAAATTTTTACTGCAATGTGTTTTGCATGAACGGTTTTACAGAAGATTGGATCAAATTTTAGCAGTATTTTCCTGTGGCTTAAGAATTGGCACAACAGTTATCACTGCACTGAGTAGTTAAAAAATACATATACATCACAATTTATTGGACTGTCAACCATTTAGCACTACTAATTTCAGCTGACACAAGCCAAAAAGTGGCTGTAAACCAAACAGTCCATTCTCTTTGCTGTGACTTACCAGCTGTGTTGTGCTGACAGTTATCACATACTCCACCACCGCCTCTGTAGTGTTCCTGAGGAAAAGGATCCATTGCTAAGTCATAGTGGCAGCTTACTGCATGGCTGTAACACTGACAAGGCTTGCAATTATAGGCATGAACTTGGTCACCTGGACGAAAAGGCTTGTCATTGTACAATGGCAAACAGCGATCACACTGAAATAAATCATAAATAGAAGAAAATACTATTTCTTAGAAATCAGTATTTCTTTATCTCACAATACTCTCTATATTCATGTATTGTTCTAGGTGTTTCCCCCAGTTAAATATTGAGAATATTGGGTTTAGAAAATAGTGAGAAAGTGTTTTGGGAAATAACAAACCAAACATTTTTTATTATTATTAATGGCTTTAAGTTACTATAACAACAGAGTAAAATCAATGAAGGTGGGCAGAAGAATAAAATTTTAAGTACTTAGATACCCAACACAGGCTAATGTCCTGAGATTAAAGCCTCTAAAGATGCAAAATGATGAGGTACATGTTTGAGGCACAGAAGACATATTCACCTAATGAATCCATTTAGATGCATTTTAAACAATGCCTGATTGTAGTTTATAACATTGTAGTAAATGTAATTTGTACTATTACCATTTGACCTTGTGAGTGAAACAAAAGAAACAAAATATATTGCAATTATAATTTTCATCTTTCAGGAGGAATTTAAATGTTGCAAAATAAGTTGCTTCTGCAAAGTATTTGGGCAACTAGTTTCTTCTTTGGGTAGCTTCTTTCTTCTTAAGTTCCAGAAGTGTGCTCACCTTTCTTCATGGCCATTATTCCAAGCACTATTTTAACTACTTAGACCAGTGTGTCTATATCACCCATATACTGACAATTAGGAAACTATACTGAAGTTTTGAGACCATATCACACACAGCTGATGTTGGGAAAGCATCCACTGTTGGTAAAATGAGAAACAAAATCCATAAGCTTAATATAGTCTATGCAGAGCATTCACAACTCGTAACAAAATTCTCTTTGAAGAGAAAATGAAAGCACAAGAATTTATTTGCATATTTTTGCAATCTGTTAAAAAAACAACAAACAACACAAGCCTACAACATTACCACAGTGAGAGCGAAGGTTTTCAGAATAAAAATTAGCAGGGCTTCACTTGAGACCTTAAACTCTGGCCTTTGTTTATCAAAAGAGTCACTGCCTACTTGTGACTAGCTCACCTTAAGTAGACCAAGGGGAACACCTTGACCATAACTGTTACACAAGTTACACACCTCAAACTTTTTCGAGTCTTTCCCTCATTCACATCCATCTTTCCTCTCTCTCCCTTTGTCTCTACATTGAGGAAAATCAGCACTACACAACACCAACAACATGAGACAAGAGGGTTTATTAATGCACGGCACCACTTGGGAAGTGCAACAAAGAAACAAGCTCCCAGCCAAGCCATCCAACTCATGCAGCTTCCTCCTTGCAGCATATCTACAGAAATATGTTCTCCTTGAAAGGAAAACAGTACAGGAACAGCTACTAACCTGCCAGCCCTGAGTTTCCATTTGTGCATGGCCAGCCACACAGCAGCTGAAAGCATTCATCATCTCATTTCAGATTTAATCTTAGATCAGTTACTTACGCACACCTGTGCTTGCACCTATTGTTAAATGACACACAAGCACCAAGGAGTAAAAGAGAAAAAGATGGCATTACATAGCACAGAGCCTCTTTGAACTACCATGTCTCTTGTTCTGTGACTTTTATAACTTTGACAAAACTTTTTAGAATCATAGAACCATTAAGGTTGGAAAAGGCCTTTAGATGATCAAGTTCAACTATTAGCCTAACACTGGCAAGTCCACCACTAAACCATGTATCTGAGTGCCACATCTACACATTTTTAAACACTTCCAGGGACAGTCATTCCGAAGTTCCAAGGAGTGTGAAAACACCTGTTGTTCTAGCAGTTGTCACACCTGTATGCAATCCAAAGGTGCACCAGACCCCCACCTCATCCTGCTGTTTGTCACACCTTCATTAGGTTAAGAACTATATTTAATTTCCAGACCTCTGGTGTTGAACTTTCACTTTTGGTACATGGTGCCATCTTCAGGTGTTCATTCACCAAATGCAAACTCTGCATTTGTCCAAAGCATAGTTGTTGAGATTTGCAAAGGTATCGAGAGAGTCAGGTTTTGATTTTTAGCTACCACATGTAAAATGGATACATAAATTTCAAAAATGCATTTGACAAATACGAACAAGGTCTAGCAGTAGATTTACAAAGAATGTTAATTGCTGACATAACAAGCCTTTCTCCCACAAACACGTAGATATCTTTATTCTCAGTTACATCTAATCCCTTCAGAAAGCATGTTAAATATATGACTTTCCACATGGACAATAACAATCACACTGTCTTGATATATATATAGTATCTGAACCACTCATCTTCTGTGACCAGTTTTCTGCGAAAACATTACATGGAGCCTGATGGCCAAAATACCAAGCACAAGTTGGCCCAATTCATGATTCTAAAATTCTGATTAATAACTAATTTCTA
>NW_008692789.1:0-4077 GCF_000695815.1 Acanthisitta chloris | reverse complement strand
CACGGGCAGCTGGCTGAGATCCCCACGTCTCGAGGGACGGACGGAGCTCGCTGAGCTCGGTGGAGATTTGCCTGGTTACAGTGACTGGGTGATGTCTGGGGAATGTACAATACCTTTGCCACGTAGGTTTTCTCATCCCATCGGGAATCTGCAAACCTTCTCTGTGCTAGGAAACTCCTTCTCCAGAGAGGGAGGGGAGGAGGAGGGAGTCTGTGTGAAGAGTCTGAAAAGTAAACGGCCATGTGTTTTAATTTCAGTGTAATATTATACCTGCCCTTTTGTCCGTATAGATCAATCTTAGGTATCCTAAGGCTCCACGGGAGGAGTCAGTGTCAGTGCCACCAGGCTCTGCTGCCACTTCCACGGAGTTCTGTGATTTGGTGCTGTCCGAGTGCAAACAGGACTCAGGACTCCATCCTGTGCTGAGGGACAGAGCCTTGGCAGGAAAGAGCAGCCCTTTTCCTGGACAGGCAGCACCGGGGATCAGTGGCATCAGATTCCTTCCTAGAAGGTCTCTCTTACAGTGATTTTATTCGCATGATCAGCTCAAGTATGTGTACGGGGGAAACCGCTCCGTGTCCTGTCCCTTCGCTAACCTCTACGGTGCTGTTTTCAGAAAACGATGACTCTCCCTTTTCTCAGCCTAGAATTCAAACGTGGACTGTACAAGGGGCCAAACTAAGCGTAGAACCTGGCAGGTCTGGTTTGGGATTTGATCGTGTCCGAGTACGATAGCTGAGTTGATTTTTGCTTTCACTGTTTTGTTCTTTGAGACTGGGACTGGTAACTAAAAAGCCAGAATTTAACCTGTTGGTTGCAATGACGCAGATCAAAGCAAACGCAGGTGATGCAGCTACAGGGTGAAGTGCAATGAGGATCCATCCAGTGTGGGGCAGACAGGAGAGCCCTGAGGCCCTGGCTAGTGCTGCAGACAGGACCTTCTGGGGGCTCAGCCCAAGGGAAATCCCTTCGGAACCGTGTCAGGGACTCAGCTCACCCACAAGGCCAGGGAGGCGCTGACTCACCGGGAGATAGGCCCTGGTGATGACCGAGGGTCTTGTCAGGACACAGGGTCAGGTACCCTCGTTCGGACGTGTGCCCTGGGGCTGCCAAGGCCTTAGGCAGCTCAGCACCACGGGGCCCTGGGGCATGGGACACAACAGGTCTGCCAGCCTGGGGCAGGGCGACAGAGCTGCTTGACTTGCAACTGTTCTCTCCTGCTACTTGGTAAAGATCCCATTCCACCAAGCTGCAACAACTTGCTCTGGGTTCGGAAAACCAGCTCCAGCTTCTGTGAAGTCTCCCAGCTGTGACTGTGCTGTGCTGCCTTCAGAAGCTACATGGAACCACCAAGGAGTTTGCCAAAGACTCGCCCCCAATGGCTGCCTGACTGTCCTTTGCAGCCAGAAAAATAACCAAAGTTCTCCAATGCTGCCATTTCACTCTGCACCCAGGAAAGGCTTTGGAAGATCCCAGCTGCAACTGCACGGGGGTCGTACCTGCTCGGAAATCGGTATCCCTGTGTTTACAGTGTGTCTGCAGTTACCTGGACCTCCGTGGAGTGTGTTCCTGAAGCTTTCATGGGAGAAGTGGTGCACTGCCAAGTGAACTGTGGCTCTTCTTCACAGAGGTTCAACACTAATAGATGTGACTGACTCTTGTTCTGTTCCCTTTTCAGATTTATCCCAGTGGATGGTGTCTGACAAGTCCAGCACATTACGATATCAGCAGAGAGAAATAAACAAAGTAACATCTCCATTCTTTTAGTTCATCCCTTTCAGCCATGTATAATTATAGTTTAATTCAGAACTTTATTTTTTCATTAAAACTTTTAATGAACCATGTTTTTTTTCTTAAATGTGAAACAAGTGAACAATGAGTTTGTTTTATTCCAAACTCAGGAGTCTGCTGTTATGATTTACTGGTGTGTGAGCCTTGGGCCAGGTGGCAGCAAGATGGGAGACTTCAAGCACTCTTCTCTAGACAATACACCCAGTCAGGCAGGGGTAGGGAGTGCTGGCAGCTGCCCCTACCTTTCTCTTTAGCAGGTGCTTCTTGCCAGTCTCTGTTGAGAGTGCAGGACAGGGCGGTGGGGCCCCTGGCTGGGGCAGGGCAGGGGGACAGGGGCAGTCGGGACGCTGCCCTGGGCTAGTGCCAGAGACCTGCTGGGGGTGTGAGGGCTGCCGTGAGCTGGGGCAGGGCTCGGGTCAGGCAGCCTGTGGTGTTGGAGCACACGGTCCTGGTACCAGGTCGCTGCGGCCTTGGGAACAGCCCTGGGGCTGCACTGCATCCACCTCCCGAGGACTGGACCCAAACCAGCTCTGCCACCAAGCAGCACCTTAACACCTTGGCAAACTGAAAAAGTGGCTCAGCTCTTTTGGAGATGGTACTAGGCCATGCTGGAAGCTAAGCTCTGGTTGCTTTTAGCGTCTATTTTAATCCTATTAGTAATTTTGAATCGTACAGAATGCTACAGTGACAGGGTCTATCCACACCTCCCAGCCAGGGCTTGCAGGACAGTGTGGTGGTTTTCTGTGTGGGTTCTGCAGTGGGGCTGTCCTTACAGCCTTGGCAGAACTTGGTACAGAAAGCAAGGAAGCATAGAGGAGGTGGGCTGGAGAGGCTGACCCAGCACCTGGCTCCCAGGGACACTTCTGGGAGTAAGGTGCTGTGTCCCAGTCCCTACAGGTTGTCTCTCACTTCTGACCGTACACCTCACACTGACAAGACATAAGAAAGGAACTTCTGGTGGAGATTTCTGCCCAGTCCGACCCAGCAGAGGTCAATGAGCAGGGTGGGACTGATGTTATGTTTACAAAACCTGCAACCCTTGCTTTCCAGGTGTTTATTTTCAGGAGTCTCCTATAGATGCAAAGGGAATGGGAGCTGCTTTTCAGCCGAATATAATTTATTGCACATTACATTTAATTTCAGATCAACAGAACACTAGTCCTAAGTGAGGTAAGGCAAGTGAGGTAAGGCCCTGCACCAGGAGCTGCTAACACTGGAGAGTCTTGTTTTTAATAAAAAGTGAACACCCTGCATTGTATGAACTGGGATTTTAAGGGGAGCATCTCTTTCAGCCTGGCTCAAGCAAGTCTGCTCTTGGAAATCCAACCCTCCTGTTGCAGTGACCTGAGCACAGAGAACCAGAGCTGCCCAGAACGGGCCAGGCCTATGTCAGGACAGGAGTTATGGCAGGAGTTGTCAAGAACAACTCTGCACTGCCAAGACACAGGTGTTTTCCCCTCTGGTCTCACCTGGGAGCAGGTGGAGGCTGGTCTGGACTTACCCAGAGCAGGACCGTGACAAAGGAACAGCCACCATGACCCCCTGTCCCTGCAGAAGCCTCAGTGGTGCTGACATCCCCAGCGCGTAGCAGACAATACAAGGTGCCATTTCCAGCTGTCGTGTCACCAGCCCAGGACTGTCCTGCTGGAAGTCCCTGGCAGGGCTCCTAGGCAAGATAAATCCAGTGGATTTATGCCATAACTGCTGCTTTTCAGACAGGGCAACTGAATGTTACTGTTTCAGCTCTATCCATTTGGCCTTTCTCCTCACTTTGATCTGGTTTACTTGTATGAACTATGTTGTTTTTTCCTAGAAACAAATTAGATAGGCAGAGATAGTGGCAGCATCAGAATCAGATGAATGAATTGCTGTCCTTCTGTTTTGGTGAAGAATTATCAGGACTAGGGTATCTCATGCCCTTGTCTGGAAATGAGCAGCTGGACAGATTGGTGCTGTAGGTCCATGTTACTACAGAAGGCAAAGAACGTCATTTATACTAAAGCACATATATTCTGAACAAGTGCATTTCAAACACAGATTTGAGATGGAAACAATCTCTGACCTCTTTCCAACCAAAGGGTTTGCACAGGGGACTGTCAAGGAGGCATCCAGAGAACTGAACTTCCCCTCGGGAGCAGGAAAAGGTGTGTTACCTACCCCGGAAGGAATGGAGAAGCGAGAGCCACGGGTCCTGGTCCCTGCCTGGTGCAGCGACGCGCGGCGGCACGCGGGGCAGCGGGACCCTCGCGCCCATCAGAAAGCACCGCGCACTCAGAGCCACTCTGT
>NW_008692788.1:0-4541 GCF_000695815.1 Acanthisitta chloris | reverse complement strand
TGCGCGGCGGCTGGGCCTGCGGAGCGGCTCATTGCGTGCCGCCTCTCTCCTGTCTCCGTAGCTGCGGGAGTACAAGGTGGTCGGGCGCTGCCTGCCCACGCCGAAATGCAGGACCCCTCCTCTGTACCGCATGCGGATCTTCGCCCCGAACCACGTTGTCGCCAAGTCCCGGTTCTGGTACTTCGTTTCTCAGTTGAAGAAGATGAAGAAGTCTTCTGGAGAGATTGTGTACTGTGGCCAGGTGCAGGATTAAAAACCTAAAGATGTGGGAGATTTGTAAGGTTTCAGCTGCTCTGTGTGGAAGGAGTTTATAGAATGGCTGTTATTGGGGGCGAGGCTGAAATTCATTCATCCTTCAGTTGCAGTGAAAATGAGTGTGAAATTTTGTTTATGGAAGTGGTATATGTGCAGCAAGATAAATAGAAACTTAGTTCTTAGCAGTTCAGAATTATGAACTATGCCACTACTCAGTGCTGCTGTCTCGTTCTGAGACTTGCTTCACTGTGCAGTATACATCTTAATATATATACACCTTTATCTTGGGAGAGTGAATGTTTGTGTGCTTAAACTTGTCTACCTTGATGTTTCAAGGACATTCTTTAGAGCTCAAATCTTGTGTTTTGATTCTCATGCTGAATTAGTAAATCTCTCCACTCTGCATTGCCAAGACTTAAATCCAGCTATGTTGCTGAGGGGAAAGAGAAACAAGTTGGTTTTGACTATCAAACTTAGAACAGTGGTTTCATTAGAGCTCTAAAGCATTTATTCTTAAACTTGTGAAATGGTGACAATGCACTAACTAGGAGTAGCCCCTAACTGCTTTCGTGCTCATGTGTAATTTCAGGTGTATGAGAAGTCTCCTCTGCGAGTGAAAAACTTCGGCATTTGGCTGCGCTATGATTCTCGCAGTGGAACCCACAACATGTACAGGGAGTACAGAGACTTGACCACAGCTGGGGCTGTCACTCAGTGCTGTAAGTACATGTAGGTGTGTGAGATATAAAATGTGCATCAGTGTATCAGCAGAAGATTTAATCTCAAACTGATTTGAGACCTGATCCGTGGTAAGATAACTGGACAAATAAAGCAGGGAGTTGCCAGATAATCCCATAGATGTGTAAGTGTGATCTAGGTGGTATCTTGCTTGTTACACTTCTTGCAGTTTCTTTAGCTGAAAATATTCCCATTTCATCTTGGTGTAACTTTGTACAATTCTGGCAATGAGTTTTGCTATACAAACCAGGAGTTTAATGACTTTAGGTGCTGTATGTATCTTTTGCACTATATTTATTGTTCTAAAATAACAAGTATTACCTTCCCAAGTCTTGTGGGGAGAATATTTCAGATACCATGTAGAACGTAATTTGCATTTGTCCTTTGGACACCAAGTAGAAAAAGAAAATCACAGTGGAGAAACCCTGTAATCTCTTGTTACTCCAAGATCTCGTTGCCTTTGTTCAGGAAGAATTAAAGGTTGTCCTGATTTTGTGAAGTACTTGAGGAATAGAACATTTGTATAGCCCAGAATCCAGAGTGTTACTGAATGCACATAAAAACCCAAAGAATATTGTTCTCAATAACAATATTCTTGTCATGTGTGCAAATATTAAATGTATCTTGTCGCCTTTCAATAGCTGAAGTGCTATTGAAAGTGAAATGTAAGGTCCTACATTAGCTTACTATAATCCCTGTTAATTTACACATCCAAGGAATGCTTAAGAGACACGAGAGCCTAATTTATCATGATACAATGACCAACACCTGTCTCAAGTATTCTTGAACACAAAAGTATCAGTTTTTATTAGGTATGTGAGGTCTTCATGGGAGGCATTGTAAGCACAACAGTATTTCAACAGGCATATCTTGTGGAACTAGCTATGAACATAAGGATTCAAGGGCAGTGCGTTGTGCTGCTGCAGGGAGAAATTTTAAGGTAGCCCATGCAGAGATGGCTTCCTCCTGTTCTGAAAGCCTCATTATGTGGCTGAGTATCAACTCATGTTTTTACCACTGGTCAATTTTAAGAAAGGTAAAGATAACTTCAGATCCTACTTTCACCTGCACCCTCCTTTTGGAAGGGAAATTGTTTTGAAGTTCACATGTCTTTCTAGTAATCATATTTCAGTGTTGACTGTGAATCACAGGTTTCTTCCTTGTACAAAAAGTGAACTAGCCCCACGTATAGTACTTGTGTACATGTGTACCTTCTTGAAATTGTGCAAGAAGAGTAAGATGGCTCTTCCTTGAAGGAGTTTAGTTACGAGTTACAGGAAGAATTTGCTGCTTGTTGGTTCTGTGATATTTCTGCCATCACTTTACATGCTAAAAACTGATTTTACCTAGAGCTGGGCAGAAATTTAACAGATTGTAGATGGCACTGCGAACATTTCTTGAAAAGCTGGTGGTAAGATTTTTGAACTGAAAATGTCTTAAGGTGTATTTTTAACAAGTTCTCTTGTTCCAGACCGTGATATGGGAGCTCGTCACCGTGCCCGAGCTCACTCCATCCAGATAATGAAAGTTGAGGAAATTGCTGCTAGCAAGTGCCGCAGGCCAGCGGTGAAGCAGTTCCATGTAAGTGAACCACACTGCAGTGGTTGGTGGGTCCTAGTGTAGGCAAGGACTAGGAGAGGGAAGCTCTCCTGTTTGATACAGGTTTGCTTTGCAGCCAAAACTAGGGAGGGAACCAAATTTGTGTGTGTATAAGTTTACGCTTATGGTATGTTACGATCAAGACTTCTAATGCTAGAACTGTTTGAAAGAAAGCCACAATAAAGAAAATATGTGTTATAGTGCATAAAACATGCCTCTAATGGGCATTTCTTTAAAAAAAAAAAATGCAGAATTGACGCATCTGTTAGCTCGTATGAAGTGGTCCGGTTTGTGGTTGCATTACTTGTGTGTGTAATTTAGTCATTGCATACAGCTTGGCTCTACTGTGAACTGTTTTCTGTTGTTCATCTAATATCTCAGTTAACATAGAAACATTTTCCTTGCAGGATTCCAAAATCAAGTTCCCTCTGCCGCACAGAGTTCTGCGCCGCCAGCACAAGCCACGTTTCACCACCAAGAGACCGAACACTTTCTATTAAATACAAAACGTGCTGTCAACTCTGTGTTATAATAAAGGTCTTATTTGAACCTTTGACTCCTGGTGGTCTTTTTTAAACAGTCCTGGATATCTAGCAGTCCCCCTTCCTACTCTTTATTTTCTGTAGACTACTGGCAGCCTACTGTTTACAGCACTGATTGCCTTGAACATGTGAGTGTTTGAGGTGCTGACTTAAATTACCAAAATCAATAAACAAAATGTTAATAACCAGCTTTCCAGGTCAGATTAAGTCTTGTCAAGCAGCTATAAAATCCTACATTGATTTTGTCCCTTTGGCATACTAAGTAAACAGTAGGATTTGGGGAGAAGGCATGTTTTGGTGCACAGAGAACTCAGACTAGTCAGCTGTAAGAACAAAGACCTCATAACTTCAGTTAAGCTGCTTCAATTTTTATAAAGCCAAACCTTTAGTTCTATCCTCAGCCTTTTCAAGGGTGTTATGCACTGCTCCGAGTTGACTGAAGCATACAGAGATACCTGTGCCTAGAAATTAAAAGTGACAAAGGGCTTGGCAGACCTATCTTTTATTAGACCCGTGAATGAAGATGGTGAAAATTAGTTTTTGTATCCAAACCCAATCCTTAGGCTACTCCAGTAGTAGTCTAAAACAGATGCCACAGTAAAAAGCTTGCAGATGCTCTGTAGTTAAGGCTGATGAAATAGGTTGCTTCACCCCTAGCATGGTTACATGTGGTGCCTGTTTTAAGTGAAGGTGTGTTTGCAGTGTTTCCTGAACAAAAGGTCATCAGCTGCTTTAGCTATTTGAATTAGTGTATGGGTCTTGCCTGGCCATAGAGGGCTGATGCTCTGTTTGATCTATATGGCAGCTTGAAAACAACTCCAGGTGCCAGGAGAGTGCAGGGAAGTGCTGTGCAGAGGAAACTAGGAATGTTTTAATTCTGGGTTGGCTGGAGAGCTGCAACACAGCCTGGAGGGGAGCTCTGTTGATTGCTAGTGAGAACGCTTGGCGTAAGGGGGTGGTGGTGGTGGTTCTGCAGAGCTTGAACCAGTCAGTGCTGCCACAGCAGCCCTTCTATGGCATCCTGGCCCTGTGGTTCAGCTTTGTGCTCCACATCGCCTCCACAGAGAAGGGAGCTCCTCTGTCCAAAACATGAACTGAAACATACGGGATTAATTTGGGCACTCCACAATCTCCCCGACACAAGGCAAATAAACCCAAAGCAGCTGGAGGGCTTCGTGGGAGTCAAAGGGTGGGAAATAGGGGCATCCGAAAGCCCCCGGGGTTTTTCAACTTTTTAATTGAAGGAACAATGGGCTTCGGGTTGAAGTTTAAAGCATAAAATTGAAGGTGGCTGGCTGCGTCCTGAGCCGCGGCGCCGCGCAGAGCGCCCACATGTCCCGGGGAGAAATGCCGCAGGCCCCGCGCACGCGCAGAGCGCGCCCGTCACGTGGTCCCGGCGGACTCACG
>NW_008692787.1:0-958 GCF_000695815.1 Acanthisitta chloris | reverse complement strand
GAGACTCAACCAAAGAGCTGAGATTCAGCCAAGGGTTGGGAATCATCCAAGGGTTGAGACTCATGGATGAGAGAAGGGGTGAGACTCAACCAAGGGCTGAGATTCAACCAAGGGCTGAGAGTCAACCAAGGGTTGAGTCTCAACCAAAGGGCTGAGAGTCAATCAAGGAGTGAGACTCAACCATAGAGTTAAGACTCAACCAAGGGTTGAGAGTCAACCAACGGTTGAGTGTCAACCAAGGGTTGAGAGTCAACCAAGGGTTGAGAGTCAACCAAGGGGTGAGACTCCAGCAATGGTTGAAACTCCAGCAATGGCTGAGACTCAATCAAGAGTTGAGTTCCACGAGCAGCAGTGACTTCCAGGAGTGCTGATGGAGCTGCTGAGGGATCGTCGCGTGCCTGGAGCAGCTCATGAGCCTCTGGTGAAGACCTGGAGAGCTCTTACCTGCTGTGTGCTCTCACCTGTGTTGTAGGCCGTGGGCATGGCTGAGAAGGGCAACCCCTGGCTCAGCAAGCTTGGAGTGGCCACAGACACCACTGGGGTGGTCAGAGAGTGAGTTGCTTGGGAGACACCCAACCTCTGCGTGTTCTGCTGCGGGAGCAAAGAGGGAAGGAGTTAAACCCACCAAGGGTTGAACGTTGGGACCTCCCCAAACCCATCTGGGCATGCAACCAGGGCTGAGGGTGGGCACTGGGGGCAGCAGGATGGACCCTCTGGTCATGCCACACAGCAAAGAGCAAACCACACCAGCTACAGACACTGTGGTGATGATGTTCATCATCTCTGCAGGTCACTTGGGGCTTCACCCACGAGGACTAGCCACGTCCCTGTGGGCATGGAGAGTCCAGCCCTCAGTTTTCCAGAGGCTGCAGGTGAGGTTTGATGGGATACCAAGGGACCAAACCAGGACACAGAGCCAACACATCCTCCTCCCTGCAGATCTGGTGGCCTGGAATGA
>NW_008692786.1:0-2540 GCF_000695815.1 Acanthisitta chloris | reverse complement strand
AAGCATGCTGTGCTGGCTGTGAACCGGGCCAATAGTGCCATACTGGGTGTGAGCCGGGCCGAGCCGAGCCGTGCCAAGCCTAGCGTGCCATGCTGGGTGTGAGCCGGGACCAAGTCAGGCCAGACCAAGTCGTGCCGAGCCTAGCATGCCGTGCTGGGTGTGAGCTGGGCCATGCCAAGCTGAACCATGCCATGCCAGCTGTGAGCCGAGCCGAGTCGTGCCAAGCCTAGCGTGCCATGCCAGCTGTGAGCCGAGCCGTGCCGTGCCTGTGGAGCTTTGCCCGGGGAGGGAGGTGTTAATTCAGGCTTGTCCCTGCAGTGTAGTGTTTCTGCATGAAACCGTGATAAATGTAGTTATAAGTGGCTGTTCTGTCCGTGCTCTGCAGCCCCTGGGGAAGCTCTGGCTGTGCCCGGTGACTCTCAGGTGGGAGGCACTCGGTGTGCAGGTGGGTTTACCAGCAGGTGCCTGCAGGAATTGTATAAGAACACCTGGAGAGCAAACATTCTGATTTGAATGCAACAATGTGTGTGATTAAAATAAGAAACCAAATTAATGCTTGCAAGATCAGGACCCTAATACGTGCTGTAGTTCCACCATCATGTGTGTTGAGGTAAAGGTTGTGAAAATATGAAATTGTCTTCAGCAGCAGATCTTAAAGTCACGTTTTTGGCCAGGATAAAGTGGGGAAGATATTCTTGGTCATGTGTTTTCAGTGAAAAAATAAATTGACATCATGTAGTTACACCCAGCATCTTGGTATGACTTAAAACTTTTGGAGCAGCGTTGGTAATTGAGCAAGTGATGCTTGTAAAAGCAAATGTATTCATTTAATTATGGGCCATTGTAAATAACATATGCTGTAAAAATGACTCATTAAATATATTTGCTCTCTAGTTAACAAATTTCATGACAAAGGACAATAAGGAAAAGGCAACCAACTGTACAGGCATCTCTGTGAACTACTGCAACATGACTGATTCTGTTGTTTAAAAAATTACATTTCAGCTTTTCCCAGCTTAATACAATAAGTCACATCAATTGTGATTACATTTTCTGAGGAGTATAGTAGTGTTTGCTAGAGACTCAGGGTAATTATGCACACTGTGTTATTGTGGGTTTTAATATATGCAGATACATGTTCTAGGCCCTGCATTTACCTTGGTGAGTGAGGAGGGAGTTCTACATCAACCTATCAAACAACTGGTACAAATACCTAACAATGCTGTGCTGGTTTGAGCTGAACAGTATGTGAAATGTGCATTTAAAAATGTTATTTAAATCTTCAGGTATTGAGATGTAGGTACTTTCACTAAAATTCAGAAGTTGCTGTTAGAGCCCAAACATTCCCTCTGGTAGCACAGCAAGCACAGGAAGGTGGTTTTAATTTTCCTCCAAACACTCAGCCACAATATATTTAAAATTTCATTCAGATACATCTGTGACCCTTTCTGGGAATACAGTGAATGCACCTGTGTCTATACCGGGATACATGAGTGCATACATAAGTTTTCAAAGACACAGTGTTGCAAAGTCTTCTGGATTGTTGTTGTTCCCAATGTAGCAAAGAAACAGAAAGTTACAATAAACACTAATAGAATGTTAACACTTCTTTGTTTGTTTCCTTTATGTCCTCTTTATTTATGGGTCAACTGGTTAAGTTTGCTCATTTCTCATGGAGCAAGCCTTGTCTTACTTTGATGTTTGCATTTTTGTCTTCTTTGTGTTGCACCCTAAACCTGCTGATATCTTTCCTCGCAGGTTGGAGCCAGCACGGCTGAACAAGCAGCCCAGCTACTTGTAATTAAGTATCAATGCAGATCTCAAACTCACAGCTTCCTCTTAACCCTGTGTTGTGTGTGGGAGATCTTGGAACTAGGTGGGGTTGTTGGGAAAGGATTCAGAGTAGCAATGTATCAGGAGAATGAGAGGCAGCTGTGTAAGCTTGTTAAGTTCAGGTGAAACGTTAGTATCAGGAGAATGAGAGGCAGCTGTGTCAGCTTGTTAAGTTCAGGTGAAACGTTCTAAGTCTCTTAGTCTGCCCACTGGTCTAACATGACTGGGGGTAGACGTGAGGGTGGTAAGTGATTTCTTTGGTCTTTGACCATCCTGTTTACTTAGCTCTTTGAACTAGCACATTGAGCTGGCTTTTCTGGTTGTTAGCACCTTATTCACACTTAGTTTTTTTCTAACCAAGCACCTCTTGAGAGACAGACAGCAGCACCAGAAACTGCTTCAGGAGACAGTGATGCTACCCACTCGCTCGATGTTCTTCTCAGGAGGTCTTTAAGGCCACGATTCGAGCACATCTTACTGTGGCTGGAATGAAAACACGCGGTGCTATTTAGAGGTGCGGGAACGCACCCAAACCTTCTGGCACGAGCTTGGCTCAGTAGCCAAGTGCCCTTTAAACCAGGGACACCGAGCACGGCGCTAGCAGCCGGAGCAGGCACCCCGAGAGGGGCTCAGACACCCCGAGAGGGGCTCGGGCATCCCGAGAGGGCTCAGCCCCGGCGGGTGGGTGAGTGGGAGGTGCGGGGCTC
>NW_008692785.1:0-864 GCF_000695815.1 Acanthisitta chloris | reverse complement strand
TTCCCCTCCTTTTCCCTTTCTTTTCCCTTCCTTTTGCCTTCCTTTCCCCCTCCTTTTCCCCTCCTTTTCCCCTCCTTTTCCCCTCCCCTTTCCCTCCCTTCTCCCTCCCCTTCCCCTCCTTTTTCCCTCCCTTTTCCCTCCCTTTTCCTTCCCTTTTCCTCCTTTTTTTCCCTCTTTTCCCATCTCCAATCCACCCCAACCTCACCTTGGGATCTCTCCCCACCCAGATCCACTTTGACTTTCACCTCCTCCTTCCCCTAAATTCCTCCATGGATTTTCTTCCTTTCTCCCCAAATTCCCTATTGGTTTTTTTTTTTGATTTTTTTTTAAATTCCCTTTCAGCCTTTGCTGATTACATCCTGATGGAGCCGAGCGAGGAATACGCTCCGACCTTCGCTCTCATGCAGGAGAAAATCTACATGAGCAAAATCGTGGTGGAATTCCTGCAGAACAACAGGGATGTCAGTTATGAGGATCTTCTCAACAAAATCGAGGTAATCAAACTTAGGAGGACACAGAAAATTTTCCTATCTGGAAAAAATGGGGAGATTTAATCCTGGAGTAGCTCTGGACATGTGTCCTTTGGGTTGAGGAACATCAGGGTGGTTAAGGATGGAGCCAAAGGGAGTTGGGGATGTTGTTTGGGGGGAGATATTGGGAGGAGGTCAACTCTGGGATCTGAGGGGCTCAGGGGAGGATGGGGAGGGGATGGAGGTGGGAATGGGGGGGAGGACATGGGGAAGGGGTTGGAGAACATGGAGAAAGGGATGGAGAGAAGGAGGAAGTTCTGGAGAACATGGAGAAGAGGATGGAGGACATGGAGAAGGGTCTGAAAGACAGGAGAAAGGGTTGGAGGACATGGAG
>NW_008692784.1:0-7569 GCF_000695815.1 Acanthisitta chloris | reverse complement strand
CGGCCCAGCGGCCTCGGTGCCAGCCCCGGCGCCGCTGCCTGCGGTTGGCAGGAGGAGCTGGAGCCTCCCGGTGCCGACCCGCGGGCACACAGCGGGGAGCAGCGCTCTGCAGCCTCCGCAGCTACGTGTGTGGGGCCATCTGCGCCCAGACCACGCTGTTCTTGTCACAACCATGTGGTGCTTTAAGAACAGCTTCTGGTCTCTACTGAAATTAGACTGGGCTGGGAGGTGAGAAAGACTCTCAGCTGCAATCACCAAACCTGAAACTTCACTCAGGCATTTTCCAGAAAGCTTAAGAGTATCCCCGTGCCTGGTGCTGCCACATTAACTTTGCCTGGACTTAGTAACAGAAAGCAGGAGTTAATTAGTTAATAATAGATAAATGACTATGCAGGCAGATGCTGCTCACTTCAACACTTGGACAATTTCAAGAGTCGAGCTTGCATCAGCCCTCTGGATGCTGGCCAGCCACGGTGACTTCAGACCCCTTGTTCGAAGAGATGTGCTTTCCTCCTGGTTGCTATGTGACGCTCACACAAATACAGTCAAACACGTTGCCCTGGGCCCAAAACACACAGTGGAAAAAGCCTTTTTCCGTAGGATCTCTCCCAGGTGCAGTCCACGAGGTGTTATTCACATGCTTCAAAACATCCTCTGCGAGAAGCACGGCCAGTCTGGAGGTTACTCAAACTGGCAATCCTCTCAGAGCTCACGACCTCCTCAGAAACACCTGCAGGGTAACAAGGCACCAGATGTTTGCGGACAGCCACCGGTGACAGGAGCAAGGCGAGGAGCACCAGCGGCATGAACGGAGAGGAGAAGGCACATGCTGCCACAAGGACTTTGCCACCAAAACAGGCCTAGCTCTGACTGTGGCCTGCCAATGCTCAGCAGCTGAGCTCAACCCCGGTCTGTGGGGACCCAGATGCTGCTGACCCAGCTCTAGTGCAAAGGACAAAGGCAGATCCCACAGCCCCACACATCTGTCACCAACGGTTGTTACAGACAGGCACAACCAAGGGTCAGTGAAGAAACTAGTCATGGAACGATCTGGGCTCAAATGTCATAATGTTCAGCAGATTTGCCAGGCCCCATGCACACAATCTCCTCCTCTCCATACATAGTCTTTGCATGAAACTGTCCCCTTTGCTCTCTTAGCAGATGAGTTTTCAGGGGCTGAGTTACCTCAGAGGCAGTGGATCCAAGGGACAGAAATACTATCCCTGCACCAAAGCTGGGAGTGCCATGCCCCCAGAACAGCTCTTGCACCCCTAGGGCACGCAGAGAAGGTGTCCAGGCAAGGGAGAGGCTGTTTCTTCTCTTTGCCAGAAATAAATGAGGTTGAAACCAAACATGTCAAATGGAATATGCTAATATGTGTACACAAGTGACTGCTGCTTCAAGGCCAATTAATTCAATTACAGCCTGATCCCACAAAGCAATGAACTGCCCTGGAGCTGGGTGGCTCAACGAGTGTTTTTCCTGTCCTGGGACTGGATCAGCTCAGTGACTCACAGCAACCCACACAAGGCCAGGGCTGGGAAGGAGCTGCCAGCCACAGGGGCTGGCCCAGCAGGCTACAGGACCGGTCACTGCCAGGGCCCCTGTTCTGCCAGGGCTTGGCACCTCAGCCACCCGCAGCAGCGACTGGCTGGGACACTTCAGCCCTGCCAGCCCTGGTGGAGAATCACCTCTCTCCAGTTCCTTCCTCCAGAGGCACAGTGGAAATGTTCCTGCTGCAGGCAGTGTCATCCCTCCCTCCGCCTGCTGTGCTCGGGCTGGAGGAGCCTGCTCACCCGAACGGCTGACGCCAAGTCTGCAGGGCGACGGCTCCCACTGCACTCCTGGCTCCCTCTCAGGGGGGGAGCATTGGCTGAACATCAGCATTTGGATTTCCACTGAAACAACTCCATTCCATCAGAGTGCAGATGGGCCAGCCTGAGTCCCCGAAACACAGGCAGTCATCTTGCCCCCTATAACGTGCAGAGCAAGGACTAGAAAGGTCTGAGCTCTCTGCTCAGCATCTCTTCTTTTCCCCCTCGGCTGTACAGAAACATCTGATACTGATTCAAATCTCTGTGCTGTAAAATGGAGCTGAGCTGTTCCCAGCCAGAGTGATGGGAAAGATGCTGCTGGATCTGACCCACAGCTGAGAGCCAGCCCAGCTGAACAAGCCAAGGTCCAGCTATATTTTCCAGCTTCTCAGCCCTGTCTCCAGGAAGGCTGCTGGCATGTTTGTTTTTTGTTTCTTTCTCCCATTTCCTCCAGCCACCTACAGCAACTACTCCCCAGCAGAAAAATTAACCTTCTCTGCCTTCACTTCTTGGCAGAGATAATAATGGAAGGGATCCATGTAGTGAAAGCTTTTGTCTGAAGTAAAGCAACAGAGCACATAGAGCTCTGTCTGTGCTCCACCATGGTTTTCCTCAGGATTAGGGCTGACTCACAGACCATGACCACTTGCTCTCACCTGGATGACCTCTGAAGAGCAGGCCACACATAGGAAATTACTCTTCTGGGTCTCATCACAAAACCTCCCTGTTTTGTTGACATTCGCAATGGCATCGACACTTTACAGTCTTTCTCTAGGTCTGTTTGCCTGTATTTTTCAGAGCTGAATCTCTTTTTGTCCTCCACAGATCATGTCTCTGAGCCCTCCACACATCAGGATGGTTCCTTCCTAGCTGGCATTCGTGACATCGCTGTCACCTGCACATGTGCTGTACCTCTCCTGCCAGGCCCCTAGAAATACTGGACAAGAGTCACTTCTAGCCCAGACGCAGACAGCTCCCCACTAAACAACTTGTGTGCCCTCCCATTATGCCCCACACACTTTTCCTATAGAGCTGTACCTGCTGAGCCAAACCCAAGACCCTGCTCTGGAGCATGCACAGGGCCAGGCCATTTCAGGGTCCCCTCTCTTCACACATAAGTGCTCAGCTTCTTCCAGGCTGCCTCAATGCAGGTGTCCAGTGCAGAGGGTGGCAGCAGCCAGGGAAGGAGGGAGAAGAAAGCCTTCCCGCAAAAGGGAAGCAGTGTGAGCACCCCCTGCCCTCCTGGGATGAGACCACCCTGAGAGGGCAGCACAGCTCCAAGTGGCACCCCAGGACTGTGCTGAACCCTCCTGTGTCACAGCTGGCTGGCTGCTGGCAAGGCACCATCTGCTTGGAAACAAAATCCCCCAAAGCTGGTCCACCACATAGTGGAGATGAACACTCCCCCTAGCCAGTGGGCAGGCAGAGCCAGGCAGTTCTGGCCTGCTGGAGGTACTGACATCTTAGATAAAAAGAAAAGGGAAAGATTATTTTGAACAGAGACAACTATTTTGCTGTAGCCAAACCACAGTGTTTCGTTTCAATTTAAACCTACTGAAGTTTGCATTTGACACTTTCAACTATGTTCATAAAAAGTGCTTAGAGGAGTTTCCAACACAACAAAGTCTCTTCCAAGTGAGAAGGCAGTGAGCCTTGCCTTGCAAATCTCAAATGTCACATGAATTCGTGAGAACAAGAAGATGTGTCCACATGGCTGATGCACTTTGCTTGGCTCCCAAAGTTTGTGGATTGACTGCTACCTGCCAGCAGGTTCCACGTCCCCAACACCCCTGTCAGGACCACGCATGCCCAGGAGCCAGCCCTTCATCTCTGTGCCTTATCCTACAGTGGCATGGCAGGGACAGAGGCTTCTTGTACCCTGCTGGGCCTCACCAGCCACATCAGAGGAGAGACACTGCTGCATCGCTGATGCCACATCCTGCTGCAGGTTTTTCCTTGTGGTGCCCCCACCAGAGCACTGAGTGAGCTGACCGCTGGCCTGCAGTCATGGGAGAAGCAATTGCAGCTACTCTGGAAGCTGCTCCTGAAAACAGCCCTTTCCTGATGCAGCACCATGTGAGGCCTAGCATAAAAAGAAGAATCACCTGTCCTACCTGCTGCAGTGGGCTGCTGCAATAGAGCATCTTGCATGTGGTGCACTTCATGGCATGCTTGCTGATGCACACTGCTCCCATAAAATGTGCCATGGTCAGGATCTATTGTAAGCTGTTAAATGTGGAAATGTCTTTTTAGACAAAAGGGTGGGTTACCAAACTCTCCAGTTTTGCATAACTGCTGGTAACAACCTGAGTCCTGGCATGAGCAGCCAAAGAACTGACTCTTATTGTTGTACATCAGGCATCAGATTTCTGAAAAACACACAAGGGTTTTTTTTTCAATAAAGACCAGAGTATTTAGCATCCAACTCCATGAGCTGTAACACAGGTTTCACTGCTGTATTTGCTTGTTCAGTGGCTTGGGTTTGTTCCTGTTGTTTGTAAAAATACCAGAAATAATGTAACTCCAAATCCTTCTCTTAAAAAAAGAACAAGTAAAACCAAAACACAGATGCTGAATGGGCTGATACTAAGACCACAAATTAATGCTATCAAAGTGCTATCAAATGCAAGATTTCAAACTGTGCTAAAGGCAGTGCACAATCGCAGCTCGGATCGCCCCAAGTTCCCTTGGGAGGCACAGACTCCTGCTGGCTTGGTGCTCCTGCTGTGACCTAATGGCAACGGAAAACAAAAAGCTGAATGCTTAAGTCAGAGCACATTTGCAAGTGTCAGAAAAACTAGGAGAGAATCAAGTTAGCCCAAACTTTGTTCTCCACTTGAGGCAGCCCTGTCTGTCTTTCCAGGGTCTGCTGTAAGCTGAGTCCAAGAGGTGTCACACAACCAGACACGTGTGACAGTGGCTGCCTGTGAGAGAAAGCCAAGGACTGGCTGCCGCTGGTCTTCTGGAGGGGACAGACCCTTCGCCTGCTCTCACTGCCTGCTCCTTTCCCTCCCATTGCTCCTCCCCAGCCGACGAGCTGCCCCAGCCTGCAGAGAAGTGCAATCCCGTGTTTGCGGGACCACAGCCAGTTGCCTTGGAAATGACTTCAGTGCAGAACCACGCAGCAGGACGGATGAGGTGTCTGGGGCTGAGCACGAGTCGCTGCGTGCTCCTGTCTGTGTGACTGTGCAGGAGGATGAAAACACAGGGTCTCTGCACGGCTCAGCAGCGGGGAGGGATGTAGAGGAGGCCACCACAGGTCCCTGGTTGGCCTTCTTCCCAGGAACCGGGCACGGAGCGTAAAAGTTCCTTCCCTGCTTCTCAAAATCCCTGTTGCCTCTGCAGACACCCAGTGCTGCAGCTCTCCAGGACCTGTCCATACATCACCAGTCCCCAGTGAACATCCTGACCGTAGAAATTCAGAGGGTGTCCTATGCGACCTACAGAGAAGCTCTCTTTGACTTCATGACAGTAAAGTGAGCATAGTAATCCTCTCTGGCTAAACAAGCGGCTGACAGCTCTCTAGGAAAACTGCAGGACACTTCACAAGGGTAGAATCCACATTGGCTATTACTGATGGAAATCTGTACCAAGTTAAATCGTTCGTGTTAAAAAAAGTCTCTCTGAATAGTCCAGGTCAGAGTAGAATTTGGCCCCACGATGTTCTGCCAATTCTGAAGTGTTCTGCAACAACAACCCTTACTGCAGCAGAACCTTGTACCAGGGAAAGGAGCCTCCTGCGTTGGGCAAAGGGCACCAGAGAGGCATGTCTCTTGCTCTCCAGGAAGCCCATGTGCCCGCAGAGGCAGGCGTCAGCTGCCCCAACTCACTCTCTGTCCCTGAATCCACTGGCAAAGCTCAAACTGCCACTGATGGAGCTAAGACAGCCTCCAACTGCTCTGAGCCACATCCCCACTGTGGCTTCACTATGCCCCAATACACAGCCCACAGTTTGTCCTTCCAATAGGCTGTGATAACACAAAGGGAGGTCGAACCATGTGCCTGGGCCTGTGTTACACCAGCTGGCTGCATAACACCACATTTATCACCAGGCACTTATACACTGCAGTTGTCTCCCTCAGAAATGTTGGTGATTTAATTGCAATTAATGTCATTACAGAAAAAAAAGGTGTATTGGTCTGTCGTACCTCCAAGAAACTCTTCACTGCAAAAATCAGGAGACAGATCTCTGTCTGCTGCTCTGGGCACAGGCAAGTCTCTTATTTCAGCTTCCCTAACAAACAAGTTGCTTGGGCAAGGGGTAGATGACTTGAGCTCTCTCTGTGTCCTAATCTGTGAAATTATTCAAAGAAGTTCGATTTGCATTGACAAAAGTGCCTTTGTGTGCTCTAAGTCTGCAGAGCCCAACACAGGCAAACACCCCACGGCTGTGCAGGCAGAAGGGCTCATTTCCCACCGGACGGTCATACTCCGAGACACCCCTAAGCTTGAAAGCACAGTGCCAAGTCATATGATTCCTTCTAGCCATGCACACACAACATTTGTATGAAGCTTCCCACCCTTTTAGGCAGGGCGTGCAGGTTTGGTTCCTGATGCTTATCAGGTGGAAGGCCCCAGAGGAAGAAATCTAGGGATAGAAATCACCAGGAAGAGAGGAGCAGTTGAAGGAAAACCTCATCTATAAAACGCCAGAGATAAAGGTCTACATAAGACCTTAAAAGGGAACAAGAGTCTTTGGAAGTTTTGGTGCTCTAATAAAGAAGACTCACAGCAAAGCCTGCAGACAGGCTGTCAGAAGCTTCTGCTTCTTTTCCAGCAAGGAGCAGCGCAAAATTGTTAATGCAGTGGTCAGTTCTGCAGCTGCTATTCAAACCACATGGACAAGATTGGTACTGACAGGAATAATGTTGGTTTTGTTCCTGATTCTGTAAAACGGGCTGCAAAGGAACAAAACTCAAGAACAGGAACTAAGAAGTATGCCAGTAAGAAACCAAAAAGCAGAGGCTGAAGAAGTTAAAGTGCAATGAGGAAAGTATTGCCTAGCTAGATGTTCCTATAGAGGACAGTGGACACTCAGGACAGCCTAATGCTTTTCTACAAGACCCAGACAGGCCAAGTCATCACACTGCCCTGCGGAGCTCCGGCTCCAGCTAGTGAGGTCAGGGCTCCAGATCAGAAACACCTGCAGCTTATCTGGGTTCGTACTCCAGGCCCAAGATAAGGTTTCTGCAGAATCCCGAGACAACCACACCACCTCTTTGTGCTAAGATACAAGTTGCTGATTCCATCTATAAAAATGGGGTTTATGAATTTGCCCCATTCACCGCTGAAAACGAGTGACTCTAAGATGGCTACTTGAAAAGTTCAGCCCCAAGGAACTCCCTGACCAAGAGCAGCGAGTGGCCTTACCTGCCTGACGTAAAAAGAGCCACAGGCTCACTGAAATCTAAACCGAGGGATTCGCTAAACACTATTAACTTCATCGTCTTCCTGCCCAGCTCCGGCTGGTGCAAACAGGACCAGAACCAGCGCAGCAAACCATGCCACCCTCCGGCAGAAGGACCTGTGAGCAGAGGTGGATGGAGCAGTTTATCACCTTCAGTTTGGTGCGAGCTAAGAAACTTTGTGCCTGATGATCCTTTCAGCAATGCCACTTCCAGATGAGTGTGGCATCCCCCACTCTACTTCTGGTTTGTGTCCATGGGACACAAAGATGAGTCTGGTTTGGAGCAACGGCTCGGAGATCTCCACTTTTCGTTTCACGTTTGGGGGAGGCGGAGCAGGTATTCTTTCA
>NW_008692783.1:0-687 GCF_000695815.1 Acanthisitta chloris | reverse complement strand
CACATAAATTAATTTAGTGGTTGCCCCAACCCTGGGGCCAGGGTTGGGGCTGGATGATCTCTACAGTCCATTCCAACCCCTAAAGTTCTGTGATTCTATGATTATAGTAGATGCTGACTTAAGCTGCCCAGGTACCAAGAAGGGGTTCTGGCAGTGAGGTGATGCCCTCACTCAGCACAGCAGAGATAGGTGGTTGGACTCTGGGATATGTGTTCATTCAGCAGCTGAGTCAGTTACTGAGCAGGCAGAAAGATTTCCCTGATGCTTTACTACAGCCACCCGTCAGGGGATGGGTAGAGCAGTCACTAACCCACAGAGGTCCCCAAGGAGCTTTCTCCTGCCTCTGTTCACTTAATCGCGGCAGCGAGAGGAGGTGATTCAGCTTTCACGAGAGCTGTGTGAGGGTTCTGCAAGTGAGAGACAGCTCTCCTGAGTCAGCTCTGCTGAGCTTGTGTGAGCTGATCCCTACAGCTGGCACCTGGTGACAGAGGTGCATGGTGTGTTTGCTATTCCTACCCAGCCCCATGGCCCTGGCAGAGCACTGGGAGGGCAGAATCACTTCTGCCCCACAGCGCTGGACAGAGTGACTTTAGTGCCTGTGGTGGAGAACCACTGCCAGCTCCTGATGGCTCCTCAGCTAACAGTGTTTATAGTCAGCAACTCAGCGTCCATGTGGAGCCAGTGAGG
>NW_008692782.1:0-3605 GCF_000695815.1 Acanthisitta chloris | reverse complement strand
GTCTGAAACCACCAGAGATGTGGTTCCACCATCCAAGGAACATTTCAACCCTCCAGATCTGGGTCTGGAACCACCAGAGATGTGGTTCCTCCACCAGAGGAACATCTCAACTCTCCAGATCTGAAGGTTCTTATCTTCCCTCCCCAAGTCCCAGCTGACCACCAGTTCCCCTCACCTCTCGCTCTCCTCCTTGACCACTCCATACTGGGCCACCTGCCGACTTGTCCTCTGCTCCTGGACCTTCTCCCCTCCCTCCAACTCCTGCTCCAAGGACGAACTGGTACTTCCTTCCCTACTGACATTACTACTCCTGCCAGGACTATTCTCCGTGGAAGCTCTCGGAGATTCCGTGTTCTGCTTCAGGGTCTGCAGCTTGGCCAAGGGGATGATGTCACAGTTCTGGGGCCTGTGCCACACTGTCCTCTGAGTGGTGGCATTGTAGTAGTAGAACCTGGAGGTGTTGGGGTCGAAGAGTTCCCACCACTGGTTCTCGTTGGTTCGTTTGATGCGGACACCGCCCGGAGGGTCCCACACGCACTCTCCGGTCAGCAGGTTGGCGTACATGCGCTCCCGGGTCCGCGGCTCGATGATCTCCACCCATTCCAGCCTGCAGGAGAAGACAACCAGGGCAAAAGGTCAGCTGGGAGGGCTCAGAGGGATTGGTTGACCTGTATCAGACCAGGGTTTCCAGCCTGGAGAACCAACAGAGAGAGGAACATCAACTAGATTATCTCCAAGGCCCTTTCCAACTCAAATCAGCCCATGAGGAACATCAACTAAATGTTCTCTGAAGGACATTTCCAACCTAAATCATCTTAAGGTTCCACCTATTCCAGCCTGGAGAACCAACAGAGAGGAACATCAACTAGATGATCTCCAAGGTCTTGGCCAGCCCAAATCACACCATGATCTCCTCCCATTCCAGCCTGCAGGAGAAGACAACCAGGGACAAAGGTCAGTTGGGAGGGCTCAGAGGGATTGGTTGACCTGTATCAGACCAGGGTTTCCAGCCTGGAGAACCAACAGAGAGAGGAACATCAACTAGATTATCTCCAAGGCCCTTTCCAACTCAAATCAGCCCATGAGGAACATCAACTAAATGTTCTCTGAAGGACATTTCCAACCTAAATCATCTTAAGGTTCCACCTATTCCAGCCTGGAGAACCAACAGAGAGGAACATCAACTAGATGATCTCCACGGTCTTTGCCAGCCCCAATGACACTATGATCTCCACCAATTCCAGCCTGCAGGAGAAGACAACCAGGGAAAAAGGTCAGTTGGGAGGGCTCAGAGGGATTGGTTGACCTGTATCAGACCAGGGTTTCCAGCCTGGAGAACCAACAGAGAGAGGAACATGGACTAGATGATCCCTAATGTCCTTTCCAACCCACATCACACTATGATCTCCACCCAAGATTTGGAGAAGCTCTTGGTGTCACTAGAATCATTGGCCAAAATTCTATGACCTATTCCAGATGGTCCAAGGTCATGTCCTTGACTGGATCCACCATCTAAGCAGAACATAGGATGGGAAGAGTGTTCTCTAAGCCCTTTGGAGTTGTTCCAAGGATGGAAAAAAAGTAGGAAAGGGCCAAGTTGTCCTTCTTGCCTAGGAGGGTTTGCTGACAACCCTTGACCAACCTTGAAGATCAAGTTTGGAGGAAGGAAGTGATGAGCTCACGGGGCAGCAAAGCCTACAGAGAAATATTTGACCTCCTGCACTTCACTTCTGGCACCAAAAAAACCCCAAAATTGTGGATCTGACCTGCCTTCCTCCATCCCTGGTCTCCCCAAAGGTTTGGCAGCTTGGAAAAAAGGAAGCCTGGGAGATACAACCTGAGGGATCTACAGCAGCTTTGGGCACCACAAACAGGTGGAAGAGAAGTTGGAGGGAGAGGTTAGAGGTTAAGGAGTGCTGGAGCAGAGGGTGGTGAGGGATGGGATGGAATTCCTGGAGAAGCTGTGGCTGCTCCATCCCCAGGAGTGTTCCAGGTCAGGGTGGATGGGCTTGGAGCAACCTGGGCTGGTGGGAGGTGTCCCTGAGGATGGATGACCTTCAAATCCCTCCCAGCCCAACCCATTCCATGATTCTGGAGCAGCTCTGCCATGGATCCAGACTGGAAAAGGGGAGATTTAGACGGGATATGGGGAAGGAATTCCATTCCCTGTGTCCTGTCCCTCCATCCCTTGTCCCAAGTCCCTCTGCAGCTCTCCTGGAGCTCCTTGAGGCACTGGAAGGAGCTCTGAGCTCTCCCTGGAGCTTCTCCTCTCCAGGCTGGACATTCCCAGCTCTCCCAGCCTGGATCCAGGGCAGAGCTGGGAAAAGGGGAGATTTAGACGGGATATGGGGAAGGAATTCCATTCCCTGTGTCCTGTCCCTCCATCCCTTGTCCCAAGTCCCTCTGCAGCTCTCCTGGAGCTCCTTGAGGCACTGGAAGGAGCTCTGAGCTCTCCCTGGAGCTTCTCCTCTCCAGGCTGGACATTCCCAGCTCTCCCAGCCTGGATCCAGGGCAGAGCTGCTCTAGAATCCTGGAATGGGTTGGGAGGGATTTGAAGGTCATCCTTGGGTAGGGAGATCTCCCACCAGCCCAGGTGGCTCCAACCCCATCCAACGTGGTTTGGAATGTCCCAGAGAAATGTTCATCCCATTTAATCCATCCTCAATCTCCCACCCTGAAGTTCCTTCAGGCCAGAATTCCAATCCTTCATCTTCCCCAGGAATGTGCCACTTTTTTTATCCTTCCTCAGGAATATTACGCTTATTTTTCCAGGTTTTTCCCAGGATTTGTTTCCCCTTGGCTCTGTTTGATCCAAATGATTTATTATCCCATGAATTCTCGCCCAGAATGAATCCCTGAAATCATTTCCTTCTGCTTCCAGTTGTCATCAAGTCACACAGGAAAATGGAAAAAAAAAAATAAAGTCACTCCAAATAACATCTCAGATTCCCAAACTATCCAACTGGGAATCTCCTGACCTACTTGGCAGGAGCCTTGGAGAGCCTGAGCTTTGCTTCCTGTGTTTTCTTTTTTTGCTCCTGAATGATTGAGGACAATCCAAACTCTCAGTTCTGAAGAGTTGGGAATTCCTCAGGACATCAGGAGAGAACCTGATGGATGACCTGGAATCTCCTTATCTGTGTTATCCCAGGAATCCAAAAATCCAAAAATCCAATTTTACACAAGGATTTGATCCCAAATTGAGGTCTGAGGAGAGGAATCCTAAGGAAAGGAGATGTTGGAAGCAGCAGGAGATCCAGGATAGATATTTACCACCCAATGTGGAGGAAATTGGTTGTTTTTCCAGGTGGGAACAAGGTGGGAAGTGCAGGTAGAACCTCATGATGCTCCTCTCAGTATGGATTTCCACACCCTGAACTGGATGAAGATTCCAAGTGGGAGAAATAGGGACTGGGCCTGTAGGGAGGGACCAGAGAAGGATGAGGACAACAGAGAGTCCCAAGGGAAGGGAAAAGACCTGGAAATTGTTTCTGTTTGGGCTTTCCTGAAGTGCTGAGGGGAAGGAAGGGAAAAAATGGGATGGGATAGGATGGAATGGAATGGAAGTTCTTCTGATACTGGAGAGGAGAAGCTCCAGGGAGAGC